>NC_092264.1:21183989-21408332 GCF_036320965.1 Panulirus ornatus
TGGCCTGATGTGAAAGGGAACTGTGGTTTCAGTGCATTATTCATGACAGCTAGAGACTAAGTGTGAACAAATGTGGCCTTTGTTGTCTTTTCTTAGTGTTAGCTCATGCACTTGCGCGGGGAGGGTGTTGTCATTTCATGCTTGGCAGGGTGGCGACGGGAATTAATAAGGGCAGACAGTATGAATTATGTAAATGTGTATATATGTATATGTGTGTATATATATATGTATACATTGAGATGTATAGGTATGTATATGTGCGTGTGTGGACGTGTATGTATATACATGTGTATTTGGGTGGGTTGGGCCATTCTTTCGTCTGTTCCCTTGCACTACCTCGCTAACACGGGAGACAGCGACAAAGTATAATAAAAAATAAATAAATAGATAGACAGAGAGAAACCTGCTCATAAAATATTTATTATTATTATCACTATACAAATAAATAGAAATATCTTCACCTTAAAAAGCAATGGAATGTCTGACCACTAAAATCTGTAAATATTACCTTCTTCATTTTTTATTTCTTCAATATATTCTTGTCCTACAGGTTCAACATCTTTCTCCTTGAGATCCAACAAATCATCCTTTAAATCATCTTTTTTCCCATCTGTAGTAGTAAGAGTGCCTGTAGTAGCAGCTGTACCTCCACTGGTGGTAGTTTTCGCACCCACAGTAGCTCCAGCAGTGGTGGTAGAAGTTTTGGTTGTACCTCCAACTACAACAGGGTCAGTTGATGGGATGGGTTTGCCTAATTTCTGGTGCAACTTGACCACCTGAATGCAATACATATATATATATATATATATATATATATTTATATATCATTTGAAAATTTGCACGTTAACACTTTAATACACAGCAATAGACAGAAGTTGGTAGGAACATTTAGGCTGGAGCATTATGCAGAAACACTTGGCAAGAGTGTTAAGTGGTAAGCACTGGAGTGCAATACTTATGGTGACTCTACTGCCATGGCCACCCTCTTGAAGTTGAAGGAGTTCCAGTTGTGAACAGGCATCAGAGATAGACAAAGAACAATTTGATGCATACTGGATGCCTCTGTGGAATCATAATAAATCCTTACCTTTACCTCAAGAAGTATAGGAGGCCACTGTTGTGTCAAAATAAATCTTTACCTTTACCTCTCACTGGAAGCCAATCCAGATTCACAAAAAATATTTGCCAAAAATAAAGCCATCAATAACATGATGCAAAATTTGGTGTGCAGTTCCATTATCTTATGGATCTATTCATCTATCTATATCTCTGATGCTTGTTCCAACTGTAACTCCTACAAAGGGATGGCCATTGCAACAGTCTCCATAACTAAAGAACTCCAGTACTGCTTTCCAGCCTTTAGGCCTAAGTTTCACCCTTAACAGGCCACTGGCAGAGGGTAAGTCTAGCACAGTGTTTGCAGAGGCTCCTAACTAATGTACCTAATGACTACTTCTATCTAATGCTTCTATATTAACAATCCTCCTTAAATGTTCCTACCTACTACTTCTATCTATTGCTCCTACCATTTTGCCAAAAGGCAGGGCTAGCACATACTGCTCACCATGGGAAAATCTAGTTATAAAGAATGAGCTGCATGAGTCAAGAGTTACATATGACAAGGAGAGTTTGTATGTTTGTGGACAGAATGCCAGTGGTCCACATGTTAGTGAGACAGAAAGAAAAGACAGCTAATTGGGTTAGAGGAGTGCAACTTGACAATGACTAAAGTGCTGGCTACTAAGCAGATGTCACTAACACTCCAAATACCATGTCGGGTACTAGTGATAATATACCTCATTGGTCGTTAGCTACCTACCAACTACTACCAACTTATGGAGGGGCAATGCTTGTAAAGATAAGTGTTAGCTTCTAATTGCTGTTGCATAAACAATTATTTCATTTATACTCAAAAAATCATACTGAAACTAGCATTCCCTATATATCTTTCTACATAACTGTCATTTGTCAATAACATAAATAATGAATTTACTAAAAAAGGGGGTGACTGTATTGTTGACTGGTTGGTAAGGTTATTTAATGTATGTATGACTCACGGTGAGGTGCCTGAGGATTGGCGGAATGCGTGCATAGTGCCATTGTACAAAGGCAAAGGGGATAAGAGTGAGTGCTCAAATTAGAGAGGTATAAGTTTGTTGAGTATTCCTGGCAAATTATATGGGAGGGTATTGATTGAGAGGGTGAAGGCATGTACAGAGCATCAGATTGGGGAAGAGCAGTGTGGTTTCAGATGTGGTAGAGGATGTGTGGATCAGGTGTTTGCTTTGAAGAATATATGTGAGAAATACTTAGAAAAGCAAATGGATTTGTATGTAGCATTCATGGATCTGGAGAAGGCATATGATAGAGTTGATAGAGATGCTCTGTGGAAGGTATTAAGAATATATGGTGTAGGAGGCAAGTTGTTAGAAGCAGTGAAAATTTTTATCGAGGATGTAAGGCATGTGTACGTGTAGGAAGAGAGGAAAGTGACTGGTTCTCAGTGAATGTAGGTTTGCGGCAGGGGTGTGTGATGTCTCCATGGTTGTTTAATTTGTTTATGGATGGGGTTGTTAGAGAGGTGAATGCAAGAGTTTTGTATAGAGGGGCAAGTATGAAGTCTGTTGGGGATGAGAGAGCTTGGGAAGTGAGTCAGTTGTTGTTCGCTGATGATACAGCGCTGGTGGCTGATTCATGTGAGAAACTGCAGAAGCTGGTGACTGAGTTTGGTAAAGTGTGTGAAAGAAGAAAGTTAAGAGTAAATGTGAATAAGAGCAAGGTTATTAGGTACAGTAGGGTTGAGGGTCAATTCAACTGGGAGGTGAGTTTGAATGGAGAAAAACTGGAGGAAGTGAAGTGTTTTAGATATCTGGGAGTGGATCTGACAGCGGATGGAACCATGGAAGCAGAAGTGGATCATAGGGTGGGGGAGGGGGCGAAAATTCTGGGAGCCTTGAAGAATGTGTGGAAGTCGAGAACATTATCTTGGAAAGCAAAAATGGGTATGTTTGAAGGAATAGTGGTTCCAACAACGTTGTATGGTTGCGAGGCGTGGACTATGGATAGAGCTGTGCGCAGGAGGATGGATGTGCTGGAAATGAGATGTTTGAGGACAATGTGTGGTGTGAGGTGGTTTGATCGAGTAAGTAACGTAAGGGTAAGAGAGATGTGTGGAAATAAAAAGAGCGTGGTTGAGAGAGCAGAAGAGGGTGTTTTGAAATGGTTTGGTCACATGGAGAGAATGCGTGAGGAAAGATTGACCAAGAGGATATATGTGTCGGAGGTGGAGGGAACGAGGAGAAGAGGGAGACCAAATTGGAGGAGGAAAGATGGAGTGAAAAAGGTTTTGTGTGATCGGGGCCTGAACATGCAGGAGGGTGAAAGGAGGGCAAGGAATAGAGGGAATTGGAGCGATGTGGTATACAGGGGTTGACGTGCTGTCAGTGGATTGAATCAAGGCATGTGAAGCGTCCGGGGTAAACCAAGGAAAGCTGTGTAGGTATGTATATTTGCGTGTGTGGACGTGTGTATGTACATGTGTATGGGGGGGGTTGGGCCATTTCTTTCGTCTGTTTCCTTGCGCTACCTCGCAAACGCGGGAGACAGCGACAAAGTATAAAAAAAAAAAAAATATATATATATATATATATATATATATATATATATATATATATATATATATATATATATATATATATATATATATATTTTTCTTTTCTTTTCTTTCATACTATTCGCCATTTCCCGCATCAGCAAGGTAGCATCAAGAACAGAGGACTGGGCCTTAGAGGGAATATCCTCACCTGGCTCCCTTCTCTGTTCCTTCTTTTGGAAAATTAAAAAAAAAATGAGAGGGGAGGATTTCCAGCCACCCGCTCCCTCCCCTTTTAGTCGCCTTCTACGACACGCAGGGAATACGTGGGAAGTATTCATTCTCCCCTATCCCCAGGGATAATATATATATATATTATGGAAATGGTGAAGACCTTGTAGATTTATGTGCTGAAAAAGGACTGATGATTGGGAATACCTGGTTTAAAAAGCGAGATATACATAAGTATACTTATGTAAGTAGGAGAGATGGCCAGAGAGCGTTATTGGATTACGTGTTAATTGACAGGCGCGCGAAAGAGACTTTTGGATGTTAATGTGCTGAGATGTGCAACTGGAGGGATGTCTGATCATTATCTTGTGGAGGCTAAGGTGAAGATTTGAATGGGTTTTCAGAAAAGAAGAGTGAATGTTGGGGTGAAGAGGGTGGTGAGAGTAAGTGAGCTTGGGAAGGAGACTTGTGTGAGGAAGTACCAGGAGAGACTGAGTACAGAATGGAAAAAGGTGAGAACAATGGAAGTAAGGGGAGTGGGGGAGGAATGGGATGTATTTAGGGAATCAGTGATGGATTGCGCAAAAGATGCTTGTGGCATGAGAAGAGTGGGAGGTGGATTGATTAGAAAGGGTAGTGAGTGGTGGGATGAAGAAGTAAGAGTATTAGTGAAAGAGAAGAGAGAGGCATTTGGACGATTTTTGCAGGGAAAAAATGCAATTGAGTGGGAGATGTATAAAAGAAAGAGACAGGAGGTCAAGAGAAAGGTGCAAGAGGTGAAAAAAAGGGCAAATGAGAGTTGGGGTGAGAGAGTATCATTAAATTTTAGGGAGACTAAAAAGATGTTCTGGAAGGAGGTAAATAAAGTGCGAAAGACAAGGGAGCAAATGGGAACTTCAGTGAAGGGCGCAAATGGGGAGGTGATAACAAGTAGTGGTGATGTGAGAAGGAGATGGAGTGAGTATTTCGAAGGTTTGTTGAATGTGTTTGATGATAGAGTGGCAGATATAGGGTGTTTTGGTCGAGGTGGTGTGCAAAGTGAGAGGGTTTGGGAAAATGATTTGGTAAACAGAGAAGAGGTAGTGAAAGCTTTGCGGAAGATGAAAGCCGGCAAGGCAGCAGGTTTGGATGGTATTGCAGTGGAATTTATTAAAAAAGGGGGTGACTGTATTGTTGACTGGTTGGTAAGGTTATTTAATGTATGTATGACTCATGGTGAGGTGCCTGAGGATTGGCGGAATGCGTGCATAGTGCCATTGTACAAAGGCAAAGGGGATAAGAGTGAGTGCTCAAATTACAGAGGTATAAGTTTGCTGAGTATTCCTGGTAAATTATATGGGAGGGTATTAATTGAGAGGGTGAAGGCATGTACAGAGTATCAGATTGGGGAAGAGCAGTGTGGTTTCAGAAGTGGTAGAGGATGTGTGGATCAGGTGTTTGCTTTGAAGAATGTATGTGAGAAATACTTAGAAAAGCAAATGGATTTGTATGTAGCATTTATGGATCTGGAGAAGGCATATGATAGAGTTGATAGAGATGCTCTGTGGAAGGTATTAAGAATATATGGTGTGGGAGGCAAGTTGTTAGAAGCAGTGAAAAGTTTTTATCGAGGATGTAAGGCATGTGTACGTGTAGGAAGAGAGGAAAGTGATTGGTTCTCAGTGAATGTAGGTTTGCGACAGGGGTGTGTGATGTCTCCATGGTTGTTTAATTTGTTTATGGATGGGGTTGTTAGGGAGGTAAATGCAAGAGTTTTGGAAAGAGGGGCAAGTATGAAGTCTGTTGGGGATGAGAGAGCTTGGGAAGTGAGTCAGTTGTTGTTCGCTGATGACACAGCGCTGGTGGCTGATTCATGTGTGAAACTGCAGAAGCTGGTGACTGAGTTTGGTAAAGTGTGTGGAAGAAGAAAGTTAAGAGTAAATGTGAATAAGAGCAAGGTTATTAGGTACAGTAGGGTTGAGGGTCAAGTCAATTGGGAGGTGAGTTTGAATGGAGAAAAACTGGAGGAAGTGAAGTGTTTTAGATATCTGGGAGTGGATCTGGCAGCGGATGGAACCATGGAAGCGGAAGTGGATCATAGGGTGGGGGAGGGGGCGAAAATTTTGGGAGCCTTGAAAAATGTGTGGAAGTCGAGAACATTATCCCGGAAAGCAAAAATGGGTATGTTTGAAGGAATAGTAGTTCCAACAATGTTGTATGGTTGCGAGGCGTGGGCTATGGATAGAGTTGTGCGCAGGAGGATGGATGTGCTGGAAATGAGATGTTTGAGGACAATGTGTGGTGTTAGGTGGTTTGATCGAGTAAGTAACATAAGGGTAAGAGAGATGTGTGGAAATAAAAAGAGCGTGGTTGAGAGAGCAGAAGAGGGTGTTTTGAAATGGTTTGGGCACATGGAGAGAATGAGTGAGGAAAGATTGACCAAGAAGATATATGTGTCGGAGGTGGAGGGAACGAGGAGAAGAGGGAGACCAAATTGGAGGTGGAACATGCAGGAGGGTGAAAGGAGGGCAAGGAATAGAATGAATTGGAGCGATGTGGTATACAAGGGTTGACGTGCTGTCAGTGGATTGAATCAAGGCATGTGAAGCGTCCGGGGTAAACCATGGAAAGCTGTGTAGGTATGTATATTTGCGTGTGTGGACGTGTGTATGTACATGTGTATGGGGAGGGTTGGGCCATTTCTTTCGTCTGTTTCCTTGCGCTACCTCGCAAACGCGGGAGACAGCGACAAAGTATAAAAAAAAAAAAAAAAAAAATATATATATATATATATATATCCCTGGGGATAGGGGAGAAAGAATACTTCCCACGTATTCCCTGTGTGTCGTAGAAGGCGACTAAAAGGGAAGGGAGCGGGAGGCTGGAAATCCTCCCCTCATTTTTTTTTTTTTTCCAAAAGAAGAAACAGAGAAAGGGGCCAGGTGAGGATATTCCCTCAAAGGCCCAGTCCTCATCCTCTGTTCTTAACGCTGCCTCGCTAATGCGGGAAATGGCGATTAGTATAAAAAAAAAAAATATATATATATATATATATATATATATATCTTTCTTTCTTTCATACTATTCGCCATTTCCCGCATTAGCGAGGTAGCGTTAAGAACAGAGGACTGGGCCTTTTAGGGAATATCCTCACCAGGCCCCCTTCTCTGTTCCTTCTTTTGGAAAATAAAAAATAAAAAAAAAATTGAGAGGGGAGGATTTCCAGCCCCCCGCTCCCTTCCCTTTTAGTCGCCTTCTACGACACGCAGGGAATACGTGGGAAGTATTCTTTCTCCCCTATCCCCAGGGATAATATATATATATATATATATATGGAAGGTATTAAGAATATATGGTGTGGGAGGCAAGTTGTTAGAAGCAGTGAAAAGTTTTTATCGAGGATGTAAGGCATGTGTACGCGTAGGAAGAGAGGAAAGTGATTGGTTCTCAGTGAATGTAGGTTTGCGGCAGGGGTGTGTGATGTCTCCATGGTTGTTTAATTTGTTTATGGATGGGGTTGTTAGGGAGGTAATGCAAGAGTTTTGGAAAGAGGGGCAAGTATGAAGTCTGTTGGGGATGAGAGAGCTTGGGAAGTGAGTCAGTTGTTGTTCGCTGATGATACAGCGCTGGTGGCGGATTCATGTGAGAAACTGCAGAAGCTGGTGACGGAGTTTGGTAAAGTGTGTGGAAGAAGAAAGTTAAGAGTAAATGTGAATAAGAGCAAGGTTATTAGGTACAGTAGGGTTGAGGGTCAAGTCAATTGGGAGGTGAGTTTGAATGGAGAAAAACTGGAGGAAGTGAAGTGTTTTAGATATCTGGGAGTGGATCTGTCAGCGGATGGAACCATGGAAGCGGAAGTGGATCATAGGGTGGGGGAGGGGGCGAAAATTTTGGGAGCCTTGAAAAATGTGTGGAAGTCGAGAACATTATCCCGGAAAGCAAAAATGGGTATGTTTGAAGGAATAGTAGTTCCAACAATGTTGTATGGTTGCGAGGCGTGGGCTATGGATAGAGTTGTGCGCAGGAGGATGGATGTGCTGGAAATGAGATGTTTGAGGACAATGTGTGGTGTGAGGTGGTTTGATCGAGTAAGTAACGTAAGGGTAAGAGAGATGTGTGGAAATAAAATGAGCGTGGTTGAGAGAGCAGAAGAGGGTGTTTTAAATGGTTTGGGCACATGGAGAGAATGAGTGAGGAAAGATTGACCAAGAGGATATATGTGTCGGAGGTGGAGGGAACAAGGAGAAGAGGGAGACCAAATTGGAGGTGGAAAGATGGAGTGAAAAAGATTTTGTGTGATCGGGGCCTGAACATGCAGGAGGGTGAAAGGAGGGCAAGGAATAGAGTGAATTGGAGCGATGTGGTATACAGGGGTTGACGTGCTGTCAGTGGATTGAATCAAGGCATGTGAAGCGTCCGGGGTAAACCATGGAAAGCTGTGTAGGTATGTATATTTGTGTGTGTGGACGTGTGTATGTACATGTGTATGGGGGGGGGTTGGGCCATTTCTTTCGTCTGTTTCCTTGCGCTACCTCGCAAACGCGGGAGACAGCGACAAAGTATAAAAAAAAAAAAAAAAAAAAAAAAAAAAAATATATATATATATATATATATATATATATATATATATATATATATATATATATCGAGGATGTAAGGCATGTGTACGTGCAGGAAGAGAGGATAGTGATTGGTTGTCAGTGAATGTAGGTTTGCGGCAGGGGTGTGTGATGTCTCCATGGTTGTTTAATTTGTTTATGGATGGGGTTGTTAGGGAGGTGAATGCAAGAGTTTTGGAAAGAGGGGCAAGTATGAAGTCTGTTGTGGATGAGAGAGCTTGGGAAGTGAGTCAGTTGTTGTTCGCTGATGATACAGCGCTGGTGGCTGATTCATGTGAGAAACTGCAGAAGCTGGTGACTGAGTTTGGTAAAGTGTGTGAAAGAAGAAAGTTAAGAGTAAATGTGAATAAGAGCAAGGTTATTAGGTACAGTAGGGTTGAGGGTCAAGTCAATTGGGAGGTGAGTTTGAATGGAGAAAAACTGGAGGAAGTAAAGTGTTTTAGATATCTGGGAGTGGATCTGGCAGCGGATGGAACCATGGAAGCGGAAGTGAACCATAGGGTGGGGGAGGGGGTGAAAATCCCGGGAGCCTTGAAGAATGTGTGGAAGTCGAGAACATTATCTCCGAAAGCAAAATGGGTATGTTTGAAGGAATAGTGGTTCCAACAATGTTGTATGGTTGCGAGGCGTGGGCTATGGATAGATTTGTGCGCAGGAGGGTGGATGTGCTGGAAATGAGATGTTTTAGGACAATGTGTGGTGTGAGGTGGTTTGATCGAGTAAGTAATGTAAGGGTAAGAGAGATGTGTGGAAATAAAAAAGAGCGTGGTTGAGAGAGCAGAGGAGGGTGTTTTGAAGTGGTTTGGGCACATGGAGAGAATGAGTGAGGAAAGATTGACCAAGAGGATATATGTGTCGGAGGTGGAGGAAACAAGGAGAAGTGGGAAACCAAATTGGAGGTGGAAAGATGGAGTGAAAAAGATTTTGAGTGATTGGGGCCTGAACATTCAGGAGGGTGAAAGGCGGGCAAGGAATAGAGTGAATTGGATCGATGTGGTATACCGGGGTTGACGTGTTGTCAGTTGATTGAATCAGGGCATGAGAAGCGTCTGGGGTAAACCATGGAAAGTTGTGTGGGGCCTGGATGTGGAAAGGGAGCTGTGGTTTCGGGCATTATTGCATGACAGCTAGAGACTGAGTGTGAACGAATGGGGCCTTTGTTCTCTTTTCCTAGCGCTACCTCGCACACAAGGGGGGAGGGGGATGGTATTCCATGTGTGGCGAGGTGGCGATGGGAATGAATAAAGGCAGACAGTGTGAATTGTGTGCATGGGTATATATGTATGTGTCTGTGTGTGTATATATATGAGTACATTGAGATGTATAGGTATGTATATTTGCATGTGTGGACGTGTATGTATATAGATGTGTATGGGGGTGGGTTGGGCCATTTCTTTCGTCTGTTTCCTTGCGCTACCTCACAAACACGGGAGACAGCGACAAAGCAAAATAATAATAACACCAACACACCCAACCCCACTTTCTTTCTGGAAGAACATCATTTTTTTTCATAAACATTTGTCATTTCCCACATCAGAGAGGTTGCATCAGGAACTCACAACGAAATGGACTAACTCATTCACATTCACTCCGTAACTGTCATGTCTAAAGCACTTCAACCCAATTTTTTTTTTTGAAAATTTACATCTTTTGCACATTTTCTCCAAAGTTCTTCAAAACAGCTTTCTGCTAAATGATTAACTCATAGTCACTTCTTTTTCATACTCAATTGGCATTTCCTAGGTTTGCAAGGTAACATCAGAAACACACATCCACCTCCTCCTCCTCCTCCATGCAACCCTACCTATAGCCAATGCCTCACAGACATGTAATATTTTTGGGACTACAATTCTTTCAAATATACCCATTTTCTGCTATACCAATAACTTTTTCTCTTTCCACACATTCTTCAGCACTCCCAGAAACTTCACCCCCTTCCCCACCCATGACTCACTTCTGCTTCCATGGATCCATTTGCTGTCAAGTCCAATCCAAGATATCTAAAATACTTAATTTCCTACAATTTTTCTCCATTCATACTTTCATCCCAATTAACTTGTCTCTCAACTCCGTTGAACCAAATAACCTTACTTTCATTCACGTACACTTTCAACTTTCTCCTTTCCCACACTCTTCCAAACTCAGTCACCAACTTCTGCAGTTTATCACTCAAATCTGCCACCAGTGCTGTATAACAAGCAAAAAACTAACTAACTTCCCAGGCCTTCTCATCCCCAACAGAACTTCATACTCACCCCTCTTTCCAAAACTCACATTTGCTTCCCTCACCATCCCATCCATAAACAAATCAAGAAACTACAGTGACATCACACATCCCAGACACAAAACAACCTTCACTTGGAACCATTTACTCTCCTTTCTTCCTGATCGGACACAAGCCTTACACCCTTGATAACTTCTCTCTTGATTCTAAAAGCTTACCTTCCAAAATGTATCTATATCAACCCTATCATATGCCATCTCCAGATCCATAAATACCAAATACAAATCCATCTGTTTCTCTAAACATTTCTCATTCTTTAAAGCAAACACCTGATCCATTCACCCTATACGAATTCTAAAAACACACGGCTACTCTATAATCTAATGCTCTGTACATGCTTGCACCCTCTCAATTAATACTCTCCTATCCAACTTTTACATGTGTAATTAAATAGAACATATCCGAAAAAGATTATGAGCAACTGGGTCCTGAACATGCAGGAGGGTAAGGCATGTATGGGTTAGAGTGAAATGAAGCGAAGTAATTTACTGGGGTCAACATGCTGTCGGTGGACTGAACCAGGCCGTGTGAAGTGTCCAGAGTAAACCATGGAGAGGTCTGCAAGTCCAGGATGTGCATAGAGAGCTGTGGATTCAATTCATTGTGTCAAATCATGTATGGATGTGAGCTGAAAAAGGCTTTTCTTCATCAATTTCCAGGCACTACTCTGCTAACGCTGGGGGCAGTGATCGTGTGTGAGGGAGGGGAAAGATAATTTCAATGTTATAAATCTTTCTTTTCGTTTACACATCTGTGCTGTTTCCTATGGGGCAGAGTGACAGCAGAATGGGTGACAGTGAGCAAGTATGAACAAGTACATGTACACATTTTTTTTCATACATATTCACCATTTCCCAACTTAACAAGGCAGTGTTAAAAACAGAGGACTAAGCCTTAAAAGAAATATCCTAACTTGGCCCCCTTCTCTGTTCCTTCACTGGACAACTGAAAACGAGAGGGGAGGGTTTCCAGCCCCCCACTCCGTCCCCTTTTAGTTGCCTTCTACGACACACAGGGAATATGTGGGAAGCATTCTTTCTCCCATATCCCCAGGAATACACCCAGACACACAAAGTTTGAATGGAGAAAAACTAGAGGAAATGAAGTGTTTTACATATCTGGAAGTACACTTAGCAACGGATGAAACCATGGAAGCGGAAGTGAGTCAGGGTGGGGAAGGGAGCAAAGGTCTGGTAACGTTGAAGAATGTGTGGAAGGCGAGAACATTATCTTGGAGCAAAAATGGGTATGTTTGAAGGAATAGTGGTTCCAACAATGTTATATGGTTGTGGGGCGTGGGTTATATGTAGGGTTGTGCGGAAGAGGGTGAATGTTTTGGAAATAAAATGTTTGAAGACAATATGTAGTGCAAGGTGGTTTGATCGAGAAAGTAATGAAAGGGTAAGAGAGATGTGTGGAAATACAAAGTGTGTGGCTGAGAAAGCAGAAGAGGGTGTGTTAAAATGGTTTGGACACAATGGAAAAGATGAGTAAGGAAACATTGACAAAGAGGATATATGTGTTAGAGGTGGAGGGAGGAAGAAGCACGAGACCAAATTGGAGGGGGAAGGATGGAGTGAAAAAGATTTTGAGTGATCGGGGCCTGAACATACAGGAGGGTGAAAGGTGGGCAAGGAATAGAGTGAATTGGAAAGATGTGGTATACCGGGGTCGACATGCTGTCAATGGATTGAGCTAGGGCATGTGAAGTGTCTGGGGTAAACCATGGAAAGTTGTGTGGGGCATGGATGTGGAAAGGGAGCTGTGGTTTCGGGCATTATTACATGACAGCGAGAGACTGAGTGTGAACGAATGGGGCCTTTGTTGTCTTTTCCTAGCGCTACCTCGCACACATGAGGGGGGAGGGGGATGTTATTCCATGTGTGGCGAGGTGGCGATGGGAATAAATAAAGGCAGACAGTATGAATTATGTACATGTGTATATATGTATATGTCTGTGTGTGTATATATGTGTACATTGAGATGTATAGGTATGTATATTTGTGTGTGTGGACATGTATGTATATACATGTGTATGGGGGTGGGTTGGGCCATTTCTTTCGTCTGTTTCCTTGCGCTACCTCGCAAACGCGGGAGACAGCGACAAAGTAAAATAATATAAAATAAATTATCTTATTTATTATACTTTGTCGCTGACTCCCGCGTTAGCAAGGTAGAGCAAGGAAACAGACAAAAGAATGGCCCAACAAACCCACATACACATGTATATACATACACATATACATACCTATACATCTCAACGTATACATATATAGACACACAAACATATACATATATACACATGCACATAATTCATCCTGGGATAGGGGAGAAAGAATACTTCCCACGCATTCCTCACGTGTCGTAGAAGGCGACTAAAGGGGATGGGAGTGGGGGGCTGGAAACCCTCCCCTTCTTGTATTTTAACTTTCTAAAAGGGGAAACAGGAGTTGGAAAGGGAGCTGTGGTTTCGGTGCATTATTACATGACAGTTAGAGACAGAATGTGAACGAATGTGGCCTTTGTTGTCTTTTCCTAGCGCCACCTCGCGCACATGAGGAAGGAGGGGGTTGTTCTTTCATGTGTGGCGGGGTGGCGATGAGAATGAATAAAGGCAGACAGTATGAATTTCTGTGCATGTGTATATATGTATATGTCTGTGTGTATATATATGTGTACATTGAGATGTATAGGTATGTACATTTACGTGTGTGGACATGTATATATATACATGCATATGTGGGTGGGTTGGGCCATTCTTTCGTCTATTTCCTTGCGCTAGCTCGCTAACGCAGGAGACAGTGACAAAGCAAAATAAATAAATAAATAACATAATTCATAGTCTGCCATTATTCATTCCCGTCGCCAACCCACCACACATGAAATTACAAACCCCTCCCCCCAAATGTGTGTGAGGTAGTGCTAGGAAAAGACAATGAAGGCCACATTCGTTCACACTCAGTCTCTAGCTGTCATGTATAATGCACCGAAACCACAGCATTCTTTCCACATCCAGGCTCCACAAAACTTTCCATGGTTTACCAAAGACACTTCACATGCCCTGGTTCAATCCACTGACAGCACGTCGACCCCAGTATACCACATCGTTCCAATTCACTTTATTCCTTGCACGCCTTTCACCTTCCTGCATGTTCAGGCCCCGATCACTCAAAATCTCTTTCACTCAATCTTTCCACCTCCAATTTGGTCTCCCACTTCTCCTCGTTCCCTCAACCTCTGACACATATATCCTCTTGGTCAATCTTTCCTCACTCATTCTCTCCATGCGACCAAACTATTTCAAAACACCCTCTTCTGCTCTCTCAACCACACTCTTTTTATTACCACACATCTATCTTACCCTTTCATTACTTACTCAATCAAACCACCTCACACCACATATTGTTCTCAAACATCTCATTTCCAACACATCCACCCTCCTCCGCACAACTCTATCTATAGCCCATGCCTCCCAACCATATATCATTGTTGGAACCACTATTCCTTCAAACATACCGATTTTTGCTTTCTAAGATAACATTCTCCACTTCCACACATTTTTCAACGCTCCCAGAACTTTTGCCCCCTCCCCTATGATTCACTTCCACTTCCATGGTTCCATCCGCTACAAAATCCACTTCCAGATATCTAAAACACTTCACTTCCTCCAGTTTCTCTCCATTCAAACTTACCTCCCAACTGACTTGTCCCTCAACCCTACTGTACCTAATAACCTTGCTCTTATTCACATTTACTCTCACCTTCCTTCTTTCACACACTTTACCAAACTCAGTCACCAGCTTCTGCAGTTTCTCACATGAATCAGCCACCAGTCAGAGAACAACGACTCACTTCCCAAGCTCTCTCATCCACAACAGACTGCATACTTGCTCCTCTTTCCAAAACTCTTGCATTCACCTCCCTAACAACCTAATCCATAAACAAATTAAACAACAATGGAGACATCACGCACCCCTGCCACAAACGAACATTCACTGAAAACCAATCACTTTCCTCTCTTCCTACTCATACACGTGCCTTACATCCTCTATAAAAACTTTTCACTGCTTCTAACAACTTGCCTCCCACACCATATATTCTTAATACCTTCCACAGAGCATCTCTATCAACTCTACGGAGCATCTCTATCAACTGTATCATATGCCTTCTCCAGATCTATATATGCTACATACAAATCCATTTGCTTTTCTAAGTATTTCTCACATACATTTTTCAAAGCAAACACCTAATCTACACATCCTCCACCACTTCTGAAACCACACTGCTCTTCCCCAATCTGATGCTGTGTACATGCCTTCACCCTCTCAATCAATACTCTTCCATATAATTTCCCAGGAATACTCAACAAACTTATACCTCTGTAATTTGAGCCCTCACTTTTATCCCCTTTGCATTTGTAAAATGGCACTATGCAAGAATTCTGCCAATCCTCAAGCAACTCACCATGAGTCAAACATACATTAAATAAACTTACAACCAATCAATAATACAGTCACCCCCTTTTTTAATAAATTCCACTGCAATACCATCCAAACCCGCTGCCGTGCCGGATTTCATCTTCCGCAAAGCTTTTACAACCTCTTCTCTGTTTACCAAATCATTCTCCCTAAGTCTCACTCTGCACACCACCTCGACCAAAACACCCTATATCTGCCACTCTATCATCAAACACATTCAACAAACCTTCAAAATACTCACTCCATCTCCTTCTCACATCACCACTACTTGTTATCACCTCCCCATTAGCCCCCTTCACTGATGTTCCCATTTGTTCCCTTGTCTTATGCACTTTATTTACCTCCTTCCAAAACATCTTTTTATTCTCCCTAAAATTTAATGATCCTCTCTCACCCACCTCTCATTTGCCCTCTCTTTCACCTCTTGCACCCTTCTTTGACCCTTCTCTTGACTTCCTGCCTCTTTCTTTTATACATCCTCCAGTCATTTGCATTATTTCCCAGCAAAAATCATCCAAATGCCTCTCTCTCTTCTCTTTCACTAATAATCTTGCTTCTTCATACCGCCACTCACTATCCTTTCTAATCTGCCCACCTCCCAAGCTTTTCAATGTATACATACATATACATATATACACATGTCCATATCTATATTTGCTGCCCTCATCCATTCCCGTGGCCATCCTACCACACATGAAATGGCACCCCCCCTCCCCCCACATGCGTGCATGAGGTAGCGCTAAGATAAGACAAGAAAGGCCACATTCGTTCACACTCAGTCTCTAGCTGTCATGTGTAATGCACCGAAACCAGAGCTCCCTTTCACATCCAGGCCCCACAGAACTTTCCATGGTTTACCAAACACGCTTCACACGCCATGATTGAATCCAGTGACAACACAATCATACACATATATGATCGAGTAAGTAATGAAGAGTAAGAGAGATGTGTCGTAATAAAAAGAGTGTGGTTAAGAAAACAGAAGAGGGTGTGTTGAAATGGTTTGGTCATATGGAGAGAATGAGGGAGGAAAGATTGACAAAGAGGATATACGTGTTAGAGGTGGAGGGAACGAGAAGTGGGAGACCAAGCTGGAGGTAGAAGGATGCAGTGAAAAAGATTTTGAGCAATCCGAGCCTAACATACAGGAGGGTGAAAGGCATGCAAGGAATAGATTGAACAGGAACGATGCGGTATACCAAGGTCGACATGCTGTCAATGGATTGAACCAGGGTATACGAAGTTGCGTGAAAAATTAACTGGTGATTGGGAAGGCATGGTTTACAAAGAGGAGCATACACAAGTATACATATGTGTGTCGGGGAGATGGTTAGTGGGAATTATTGGGTAACATTTCAATTTACAGGTGAGTAAAAGAAAGACTTTTGGATGTAAATGTGCTGAGAAGAGCAGCTGGTGGGATATGTGATCACTAATTTGTGGAGGTGAGGTTAAACATTTGTTGGGGTTTTCGGAAAAGAGGAAACAGTGTTGGTGAAAAGAAAAAAGAGGCATTAATTGAGCTTGGAAAAGGGACTTGTGTGAAGAAATACCAGGAAAGACTGGGTGTAGAATGGAAAATATGAGAGTAATTTATGCAAGAAGAGTGGATAAGGAATGGGAGGTATTCAGGGAAGCAGTGCTGGTATGTGCAAGAGATGCCTGTGGCATGCAAAAAGTGGGAGGTGGGCAGATTAGAAAGGGTAGCGAGTGCTAGGATGATGTAATTAGAAAGGGTAGTGAAAGATGGCATGAGGTAAAGTTGCTAGTGAAAGTGAAAAGAGAGGCATTTGGGAGGAACTTACAGGTAAGGAGTGCAAATGACAGAAGCATATACAATTGGAAGCAGCAGATTAAGAGGAAGGTGCAAAGTTTGTAAAACAGAGTAAATGAAAGTTGAGATAAGCAAGCATCAGTAAACTTTAGGGAGAGGGTAAGATGTTTAGGAAAGAGATAAATAATGCACAAAATAACAAAGAGAACAAATGGGCATACTGGTAAAAGGAGCAAAACAGGAAGTGATAACAGGTGGTGAAGAAAAGAGGGGAGATGGATTGAGTATTTTGAAGGACTGCTGAACGCATCTGATGACTGAAGGTGTTTTGGTCGGGATGATATGCTAAATGAGACAGTCATGGAGAATGGTTTGGTCAAGAGAGAAGAGGTGGTGAAAAAGCCTTATATAAGATAAACTGTGGAAAGGCAGTTGGAGTGGATGGTACTGAAGCTGAATTTCTTAAGAAAGGGTATGACTGTGCGTGCAGCTGATTGGTTGGAATGGATTATCAATGTTTGTCAGGATCATGGTGAGGTACCTGAGGACTGGCAAAATGCATGTACAGTGCCAGTGTATAAAAGCAAGGAGGATAAAGACAAATATTCAAACTACAGAGGTATAAGTTTGTGGCATATACCTGCTAAGTTGTATGGAAGGGTTGTAACTGAGAAGGTGCAAGTATGTACAGAGAATCAGACTGAAGAGAACCAGTGTGGTTGCAGAAGTGGTAAAGGATTTGTGGGTTAGATGTTTGCTCTAAAGAATGAGTGAGAAATACTTAAGGGAAACAGATAGATTGGTATGTGGCATCTATGGACTTCTAGAGACCATATGACAAAGTTAATGCTTTGTGGAAGGTCTTAAGAACATACTGCACGGTGTGAGAACAAAGCTACCAGAATCAGTAAAAGATTAAATCAAGGGTATAAGACTAGAGTACACGTAAGAAGAGAGGAGTAAATGGTTCCAAGTGAAGGTTGGTCTGCAGCAGGGGTGTGGGATGTTGCCATGGTTGTTCAATTTGTGGTGTCACCTTAGTTGTTCAATTTGTTTATGTATGGGGGGTAATGAGAGAGATATCTGTAAGTGCCTTGGGGAGAGGGGTGATTATGCACAATGAGGGGGATGATAAGGCCTGGGTCAGTTGTTGTTTGCTGATGATACAACACTGCTGGTGGATTCGAGTGAGAAACAGCATAAGTTGGTGACTGAGTCTGGAAGAGTGTGAGTATGGAGGAAGATGAGAGTAGATGTGAATAAAAGCAAGATTAATGGGTTTATTAGGTTTGAGGGACAGGTTAGTTGGGGTGTGAGTTGGGCTGGAGAAAAATGTTTTAGATACCAAAAAGTAGACATGGCATCGTGTGGAACCATGAAAGTGTAAGCGAGTCATATGGAAGTTGAGCAGGCAAAGGTTCTGGGAATGCCAAAAAAAGTGGAAAGAGAATGTTAACTGAGAAGACAAAAATGGGAGTATTTGAAGGAATAGTAGTCCCAACAGTATCATATGGATGTAGGGCATGGGCTGTAGGTAAGACTGAGCAGAAGAGGGTGGATGTATTGGGAATGAAATCTTTGAGGAAAAGTGGTTTGATCAAATAAATAATGAAAGGGTAAGAGAGAAGTAAGGTAATAAAACAGCGTGGTTGAGAGAGCTGAAGACAGTGTGCTGAAATGGGTTGGAGACCGAGAAAATGAGTTTAGTGAGGTTGACAAAGAGGACATGTATCAGATGTGGAGGAACAAGGAGAATGGGGAGACTAAACTGTATATTGAATTTTGGAGAGAAAAAGATTTTGAGCGACCAGGACCTGAACATGCAGGAGGGTAAATGACATGCACAGGATGGAGTGAATTGGAACAATGTGATGGCATACTTTGGTTGATGTGCTGTCAATAGACCGAAGCAGGGCATGAGAAGAGGCTGGTCCATGAGAAGAGGCTGGTGTAAGCCATGTAAACCTCTGCTGGGCATTATTGTGGATAAAGTGCTGTGGTTTCAGGGCATTACATAAGACAATTAGAGAATGGATGTGAGCAGGTGCAGCCTTTCTTTGTCTGTTCCTGATGCTACCTCGCTAGAGAGGGAAAGAGCAATCAAGTATGAAAAAAAGTTACTCAAGAAAAATATGTCTCCCAAGTGAATTTGTGTTAAAACATGTTTGAGGAGAAACATAAGGAACATAATCGTGATTGAGTTGAGAGTTATGTTGCATTTCAATGTTTTATTTTTCCATGTTTTCATTTCAATAGGAGATGGTTAATTAAACACCTATTTTCCAGAGACTGGAACATATGGTGTCTGTTGCATTGCTGGTTTGAAGAAAACAGCAATACAAATTCATAAAATACAGAAAAGAAAATGTTGATACATACAATTTTATGACATGACTGGATCTTCTAAAGTATTACAGGTGTTTTTCACCAACTTTACTGGAATTCTCTTGAATTTAAGGTATATTCGGAGGTATTCAGAGTTTAGAAAAACTGACAAATTTTTTAATCATGGAGATTTTACAAAACTAGGCAAAATTTTCTCTCCCCCAACAACAGGTGTTTCCAAACCAAAGATCACAGGATTAAAACGAGACCACTAGATTTAAAACATTTCACTCTAAAAATTTATATTTTTTTTATTATACTTTGTCGCTGTCTCCCGCGTTTGCGAGGTAGCGCAAGGAAACAGACGAAAGAAATGGCCCAACCCCCCCCCCCATACACATGTATATACATACGTCCACACACGCAAATATACATACCTACACAGCTTTCCATGGTTTACCCCAGACGCTTCACATGCCTTGCTTCAATCCACTGACAGCACGTCAACCCCGGTATACCACATCGCTCCAATTCACTCTATTCCTTGCCCTCCTTTCACCCACCTGCATGTTCAGGCCCCGATCACACAAAATCTTTTTCACTCCATCTTTCCACCTCCAATTTGGTCTCCCTCTTCTCCTCGTTCCCTCCACCTCCGACACATATATCCTCTTGGTCAATCTTTCCTCACTCATCCTCTCCATGTGCCCAAACCACTTCAAAACACCCTCTTCTGCTCTCTCAACCACGCTCTTTTTATTTCCACACATCTCTCTTACCCTTACGTTACTCACTCAATCAAACCACCTCACACCACACATTGTCCTCAAACATCTCATTTCCAGCACATCCATCCTCCTGCGCACAACTCTATCCATAGCCCACGCCTCGCAACCATACAACATTATTGGAACCACTATTCCTTCAAACATACCCATTTTTGCTTTCCGAGATAATGTTCTCGACTTCCACACATTCTTCAAGGCCCCCAGGATTTTCGCCCCCTCTCCCACCCTATGATCCACTTCCGCTTCCATGGTTCCATCCGCTGCCAGATCCACTCCCAGATATCTAAAACACTTCACTTCCTCCAGTTTTCCTCCATTCAAACTCACCTCCCAATTGACTTGACCCTCAACCCTACTGTACCTAATAACCTTGCTCTTATTCACATTTACTCTTAACTTTCTTCTTCCACACACTTTTCCAAACTCAGTCACCAGCTTCTGCAGTTTCTCACATGAATCTAAAAACATTCAACATATATGCATTCTGCTGGGTGTTTCTTTTTCTTTTTTTTTTTTAGACGAGTCAGTTGTTCTCTGCAGATGATGTGATGCTGGTGGCAGATTCAAGGAAGAAACTGCCTTAGCCGGTGTCTAAGTTAGAGATAAAGTGTGAAATGAAAAGTCTGATAGTAAATGTGAATCAAAGCATGGCTATCAAGTTTAACAGTGAAAAAGAGAAAGGTTATTTGAAGTGCGAGTTTAAATGAAGAGTACTATAAGGAAGTGGAGTGCTTTAGATACCTGAGAGGGGATATGGTAGCAAATGAAACCATGGGAACTGAAGTGAGCCACAGGGTGTGTGAAGAGGAAAAAGTCTTAACTGCACTGAGGAATGTGTGGAAAGAGAGGTCACATCAATAAAAGGCAAAGATAGGTATGTTTTATAGTATAGAAGTGTCCCCACAATACCGTATGAAAGTGAAGCATAAGCCTTAGATGGAAATTTAAATGATTAGGTGAATGTGTTGAAAATGAAATGCTGAAGGACAAAATGTGACATGAGGTGGGTTGATTGAATAAGAAATAAGGAATGAGTTAATTGGAGCAGCAAGAGTAGTATATACAAGAGATTTGATGAAGGTGTACTGAAATGGTCTGAACCTATGAAGAGGATGTTTGAGGAAATAATAACCTAACTGGTATACATGTCAGAGATGGAAGGAACAAGTTAAAGGGGGAAGAACCAACGAGGTGGTGGAAGGGTAGTGCGAAAGATGTTTTGAAGGCCCAGGCCCTGAACATACAGGAGGGTGCATGGCATGCAAGGTTAAAAAAGTATATTGGAGTGATATAGATTACAGGAAATGCAGTGCTGCTCACGGGCTGAACCAGGGCATGTGAAGCACCAGGGGGAAACCAGGGAAAGGTCTGTGGTGCTCAATTGTAGATTAGGGAATCTGGTTTCAGTGCATTATACATGACTGCTATCAAATAGATGTAAGCGTATGTAGCTATTTCTTCATCTGTTCCAGGAACTACCTCTATTTCAGGAACTGGTGAACACACGAGAAAATGAAAAAACAAATCTAAAAAGTTTTCTCTTACCTTCTGGTGTTTAGCACCACGGATATGAGCTGCATATGCATCAGCACCAGTACAGGTAACATCACAGAGTTCACAACGTAGCGAAGCTCCATGCCGGGATGGTGTTGGACCAGCCTTTGCAGCTGCTTCTTTCTTTTTGTGCTTCTGACCCTCAAGATGTTCTCGGTAAGTTTGTGGTCCTGCACAGCTTATTTTACAAACATCACAGTAGTGGAGTTGTTGCGGTTTTGGAGGTGCTTTAGGCTTTGGTGTCTTGCCTGGCATAGCCCCAGTTTTCTTGAAAGTCTGCCAAGTGTTGCCTGTAGTTTTAACAGCAGCAACTGCAGCAGCTGGCTGTGAGGTCTGCTGCATATATACAGGTAAAGCTGTGGCTGTAAAACATTAATCGAATATTAAAAACAACACTTCACCCTTGTAAATATAAACACAACAATCTCAATTCATTTGCTCATCACTATATGTTATCTCTGAAGTCCAGCAGGTAACTTGGCCATGAGGAAAACTGTGATCTGACAAGGTAAGTACATTCCCCAAAATAATTTTTATGCAGCTCTAGGACCACTTCAATGCGACTCTGCAGATAAAGGATGGACTCTTTTGAAACAGTGGTATACCCTTACCACTGGTCATAACTCACTCGAGGTGCAACCACATGCAGGTGATTCTAGTAACACCATTGCCTGATTCAATTAATCACCTACAGGTAAAGTTTGGTAACACCAGTGCCTGATTTTATTAAAGACCACCTGAAGTTTAGTAACACCACTCCCTGATTTTATTAACAACCACCTGAAGTTTAGTAACACCACTGCCTGATTTTATTAACAACCACCTGAAGTTTAGTAACACCACTGCCTGATTTATTTAACCATCTACAGGTGGAGTTTAGTAACAACAATGCCTGATACAGTTAACCATCTGTAGGTGGAGTTTAGTAAAACCAATGCCTGATATATCTAACCACCTAAAGGTGAAGTTTACTAACACCATTGCCTGATATAGTTAATCATCTGCAGGTAATGTTTAGTAACAACACTGCCTGATACAGTTCATCATCTGTAGGTGATGTTTACTAACACCATTGCCTGATATATCTAACCATCTGTAGGTGATGTTTAGTAACATCAGTGCCTAATAAAGTTAACCATCAGTAAGTAATGTTTAGTAACACCAGTGCCTAATATATTTAACCATCTGTAGGTGATGTTTAGTAACATCAGTGCCTGATAAAGTTAACCATCTGTGGGTGATGTTTAGTAACACCAGTGCCTAATATAGTTAACCATCTGTAGGTGATGTTTAGTAACACTAGTGCCTAATAAAGTTAACCATCTGTGGGTGATGTTTAGTAACATCAGTGCCTAATAAAGTTAACCATCTGTGGGTGATGTTTAGTAATACCAGTGCCTAAATTACTAATAAAGTTAACCATCTGTAGGTGATGTTTAGTAACACCAGTGCCTAATAAAGTTAACCATCTGTAGGTGATGTTTAGTAACACCAGTGCCTAATATAGTTAACCATCTGTGGGTGATGTTTAGTAACATCAGTGCCTAATATAGTTAACCATCTGTAGGTAATGTTTAGTAGTAACATCAGTGCCTAATAAAGTTAACCATCTGTAGGTGATGTTTAGTAACATCAATGCCTAATAAAGTTAACCATCAGTAGGTAATGTTCAGTAACACCAGTGCCTAATATAGTTAACCATCTGTGGGTGATGTTTAGTAACATCAGCGCCTAATAAAGTTAACCATCAGTAGGTGATGTTTAGTAACACCAGTGCCTTATATAGTTAACCATCTGTAGGTAATGTTTAGTAGTAACATCAGTGCCTAATAAAGTTAACCATCTGTAGGTGATGCTTAGTAACACCAGTGCCT
Organism: Panulirus ornatus; assembly: GCF_036320965.1. Classification (NCBI taxonomy): domain Eukaryota; kingdom Metazoa; phylum Arthropoda; class Malacostraca; order Decapoda; family Palinuridae; genus Panulirus; species Panulirus ornatus. Next base: position 21,207,488 of record NC_092264.1, read on the forward strand.
AATATATTAACCATCTGTAGGTGATGTTTAGTAACACCAGTGCCTAATATAGTTAACCATCTGTAGGTGATGTTTAGCAACATCAGTGCCTAATATAGTTAACCATCTGTAGGTGATGTTTAGTAACATCAATGCCTAATATAGTTAACCATCTGTAGGTAATGTTTAGTAACACCAGTGCCTAATAAAGTTAACCATCTGTAGGTGATGTTTAGTAACATCAATGCCTCATATAGTTAACCATCTGTAGGTGATGTTTGGTAACATCAATGCCTGATAAAGTTAACCATCTGTAGGTGATGTTTAGTAACATCAATGCCTGATATAGTTAACCATCTGTAGGTGATGTTTAGTAACATCAATGCCTGATATAGTTAAACATCTGTAGGTGGTTTAGCAACATCAATGCCTAATAAAGTTAACCATCTGTAGGTGATGTTTAGTGACCAATGCCTGATATAGTTAACCATCTGTAGGTGATGTTTAATAACATCAATGCCTGATATAGTTAAACATCTGTAGGTGATGTTTAGTAACATCAGTGCCTCATAAAGTTAACCATCTGTAGGTGATGTTTAATAACATCAATGCCTGATATAGTTAAGCACCTGTAGGTGATGTTTAGTAACATCAATGCCTGATATAGTTAACCATCTGTAGGTGATGTTTAGTAACATCAATGCCTGATATAGTTAAACATCTGTAGGTGGTTTAGCAACATCAATGCCTAATAAAGTTAACCATCTGTAGGTGATGTTTAGTGACCAATGCCTGATATAGTTAACAATCTGTAGGTGATGTTTAATAACATCAATGCCTGATATAGCTAACCATCTGTAGGTGATGTTTAATAACATCAATGCCTGATATAGTTAAACATCTGTAGGTGATGTTTAGTATCACCAGTGCCTAAAATGTTAACCATCTGTAGGTGATGTTTAGTAACTATTATTATTTTTCATTATACTTTGTCGCTGTCTCACGCGTTTGCGAGGTAGCGCAAGGAAACAGACGAAAGAAATGGCCCAACCCCCCCCCCCCATACACATGTATATACATACGTCCACACACGCAAATATACATACCTACACAGCTTTCCAAGGTTTACCCCAGACGCTTCACATGCCTTGATTCAATCCACTGACAGCACGTCAACCCCGGTATACCACATCGCTCCAATTCACTCTATTCCTTGCCCTCCTTTCACCCTCCTGCATGTTCAGGCCCCGATCACACAAAATCTTTTTCACTCCATCTTTCCACCTCCAATTTGGTCTCCCTCTTCTCCTCGTTCCCTCCACCTCCGACACATATATCCTCTTGGTCAATCTTTCCTCACTCATTCTCTCCATGTGCCCAAACCACTTCAAAACACCCTCTTCTGCTCTCTCAACCACGCTCTTTTTATTTCCACACATCTCTCTTACCCTTACGTTACTCACTCGATTAAACCACCTCACACCACACATTGTCCTCAAACATCTCATTTCCAGCACATCCATCCTCCTGCGCACAACTCTATCCATAGCCCATGCCTCGCAACCATACAACATTGTTGGAACCACTATTCCCTCAAACATACCCATTTTTGCTTTCCGAGATAATGTTCTCGACTTCCATACATTCTTCAAGGCCCCCAGAATTTTCGCCCCCTCCCCCACCCTATGATCCACTTCCGCTTCCATGGTTCCATCCGCTGCCAGATCCACTCCCAGATATCTAAAACACTTCACTTCCTCCAGTTTTTCTCCATTCAAACTCACCTCCCAATTGACTTGACCCTCAACCCTACTGTACCTAATATTATTACCTTGCTCTTATTCACATTTACTCTTAACTTTCTTCTTCCACACACTTTACCAAACTCAGTCACCAGCTTCTGCAGTTTCTCACATGAATCAGAGTAGTATATACAAGAGATTTGATGAAGGGGTACTGAAATGGTCTGAACCTATGAAGAGGGTGTTTGAGGAAATAATAACCTAACTGGTTACAGTCAGAGATGGAAGGAACAAGTTAAAGGGGGGAAAAACCAACGAGGTGGTGGAAAAGGGGAGTGCGAAAGATGTTTTGAAGGCCCAGGCCCTGAACAACAGGGGTGCATGGCATGCAAAGGGTTAAAAAATATATTGGAGTGATATAGATTACAGGAAATGCAGTGCTGCTCACGGGCTGAACCAGGGCATGTGAAAGCCCCCGGGGGAAACCAGGGAAAGGTCTGTGGTGCTCAATTGTTTGATTAGGGGAAACTGGTTTCAGTGCATTATACATGACTGCTATCAAATAGATGTAAGCGTATGTAGCTATTTCTTCATCTGTTCCGGAACTCCTCTATTCAGGAACGTGAACACACGAGAAAATGAAAAAAACAAATCTAAAAAGTTTTCTTTTACCTTCTGTGTTTAGCACCACGGATATGAGCTGCATATGCATCAGCACCAGTACAGGGAACATCACAGAGTCACAACGTAGCGAAGCTCCATGCCGGGATGGGGTTGGACCAGCCTTTGCAGCGCTTTCTTTTTGTGCTTCGACCCCCAAGATGTTCTCGGTAAGTTTGTGGTCCTGCACAGCTTATTTTACAAAAAATCACAGTAGTGGAGTTGTTGCGGTTTTGGGGGTGCTTTAGGCTTTGGTGTCTTGCCTGGCATAGCCCCAGTTTTCTTGAAAGTCTGCCAAGTGTTGCCTGTAGTTTTAACAGCAGCAACTTTCAGCAGCTGGCTGTGAGGTCTGCTGCATATATACAGGTAAAGCTGTGGCTGTAAAACATTTAAACGAATATTAAAAAACAACACTTCACCCTTGTAAAATATAAACACAACAATCTCAATTCATTTGCTCATCACTATATGTTATCTTCTGAAGTCCCGCAGGTAACTTGGCCATGAGAAAACTGTGATCTGACAAGGTAAGTACATTCCCCAAATAATTTTTATTTCAGCTCTAGGACACTTCAATGCGACTCTGCAGATAAAGGATGGACTCTTTTGAAACATGGTATACCCTTACCACTGGTCAAAACCCACTCGAGGTGCAACCACATGCAGGTGATTCAGTAAAACCATTGCCTGATTCAATTAAACACCTACAGGTAAAGTTTGGTAACACCAGTGCCTGATTTTATTAAAGACCACCTGAAGTTTAGTAAAAACCACTCCCTGGGTTTTTTTAACAACCACCTGAAGTTTAGTAACACCACTGCCTGATTTTATTTAAAAACCACCTGAAGTTTAGTAACACCACTGCCTGATTTAATTTAACCATCTACAGTGGAGTTTATAACAACAATGCCTGATACAGTTAACCTCTGTAGGTGGAGGGTTTTGTAAAACCAATGCCTGATATATCTAACCACCTAAAGGTGAAGTTTACTAACACCATTGCCTGATATAGTTAATCATCTGCAGGTAATGTTTAGTAACAACACTGCCTGATACAGGTTCATCATCTGTAGGTGATGTTTACTAACACCATTGCCTGATATATCTAACCATCTGTAGGTGATGTTTAGTAACATCAGTGCCTAATAAAGTTAACCATCAGTAAGTAATGTTTAGTAACACCCGTGCCAAAAATATTTAACCATCTGTAGGTGATGTTTAGTAACATCAGTGCTAAAAAAGTTAACCATCAGTGGGGGAATGTTTAGTAACACCAGTGCCTAATATATTAACCATCTGTAGGTGATGTTTAGTAACACATGCCAATAAAGTTAACCCAATCAGGTAAGTTAATTTTTTTTAGTAAACCAGTGCCTAATATTTTAACCATCTGTAGTGATGTTTAGTAACACAGTGCCTAATAAAGTTAACCATCTAAGTATGTTTTTGTAACACCAGTGCCTAATTTTATTTTAACCATCTGTGGGGGATGTTTAGTAACATCAGTGCCTAATAAGTTAACCATCAGTAAGTAATGTTTTTAGTAACACCCGTGCCTAATAATTTTAAAACCCTCTGTAGGTGATTTTAGTAACATCAATGCCTAATAAAGTTTTAAACCATCAGTAAGGGAATGTTAGTAACACCAGTGCCCAATATATTTAACCATCTGTGGGGGATGTTTAGTAACATCAGGCCTAATAAAGTTAAAAACCCTCGTAGGTGATGTTTATAACACCATGCCTATATATTAACCATCTGTAGGGAAAGTTTAGTAACATCATGCCTAATAAAGTTAACCACATATGATGTTAGTAACAAACCCGTGCCCAATATATTTAACCATCTGTAGGTGATGTTTAGTAACACCCGTGCCTAAAAAGTTAACCATCTGTGGTGATGTTTAGAACATCAGTGCCAATAAGTTAACCATCTGTGGGTGATGTTTAGTAATCAAGTGCCTAATAAAGTTAACCACTGTAGGTATGTTAGTAACACCAGTCCTAATAAAGTTAACCATCTGTAGGTGATGTTTAGTAACACCATGCCTAATATAGTTAAACCACTGTGGGGGATGTTTGGGAACATCATGCCTATATAAGTTAACCATCTGTAGGTAAAGTTTAGTAACATCATGCCTAAAAAGTTAACCATCTGTAGGGGATGTTTTAGTAACATCAAAGCCTAAAAAGTTAAACATCTGTAGGTGGTTTAGCAACATCAATGCCTAATAAAGTTAACCATCTGTAGGTGATGTTTAGTGACCAATGCCTGATATAGTTAACCATCTGTAGGTGATGTTTAATAACATCAATGCCTGATATAGTTAAACATCTGTAGGTGATGTTTAGTAACATCAGTGCCTCATAAAGTTAACCATCTGTAGGTGATGTTTAATAACATCAATGCCTGATATAGTTAAGCACCTGTAGGTGATGTTTAGTAACATCAATGCCTGATAGAGTTAACCATCTGTAGGTGATGTTTAGTAACATCAATGCCTGATATAGTTAAACATCTGTAGGTGGTTTAGCAACATCAATGCCTAATAAAGTTAACCATCTGTAGGTGATGTTTAGTGACCAATGCCTGATATAGTTAACAATCTGTAGGTGGTTTAATAACATCAATGCCTGATATAGTTAACCATCTGTAGGTGATGTTTAATAACATCAATGCCTGATATAGTTAAACATCTGTAGGTGATGTTTAGTATCACCAGTGCCTAATAATGTTAACCATCTGTAGGTGATGTTTAGTAACTATTATTATTTTTCATTATACTTTGTCGCTGTCTCACGCGTTTGCGAGGTAGCGCAAGGAAACAGACGAAAGAAATGGCCCAACCCCCCCCCATACACATGTATATACATACGTCCACACACGCAAATATACATACCTACACAGCTTTCCAAGGTTTACCCCAGACGCTTCACATGCCTTGATTCAATCCACTGACAGCACGTCAACCCCGGTATACCACATCGCTCCAATTCACTCTATTCCTTGCCCTCCTTTCACCCTCCTGCATGTTCAGGCCCCGATCACACAAAATCTTTTTCACTCCATCTTTCCACCTCCAATTTGGTCTCCCTCTTCTCCTCGTTCCCTCCACCTCCGACACATATATCCTCTTGGTCAATCTTTCCTCACTCATTCTCTCCATGTGCCCAAACCACTTCAAAACACCCTCTTCTGCTCTCATCAACCACGCTCTTTTTATTTCCACACATCTCTCTTACCCTTACGTTACTCACTCGATCAAACCACCTCACACCACACATTGTCCTCAAACATCTCATTTCCAGCACATCCATCCTCCTGCGCACAACTCTATCCATAGCCCACGCCTCGCAACCATACAACATTGTTGGAACCACTATTCCTTCAAACATACCCATTTTTGCTTTCCGAGATAATGTTCTCGACTTCCACACATTCTTCAAGGCCCCCAGAATTTTCGCCCCCTCCCCCACCCTATGATCCACTTCCGCTTCCATGGTTCCATCCGCTGCCAGATCCACTCCCAGATATCTAAAACACTTCACTTCCTCCAGTTTTTCTCCATTCAAACTCACCTCCCAATTGACTTGACCCTCAACCCTACTGTACCTAATATTACCTTGCTCTTATTCACATTTACTCTTAACTTTCTTCTTCCACACACTTTACCAAACTCAGTCACCAGCTTCTGCAGTTTCTCACATGAATCAGCCACCAGCGCTGTATCATCAGCGAACAACAACTGACTCACTTCCCAAGCTCTCTCATCCCCAATAGACTTCATACTTGCCCCTCTTTCCAAAACTCTTGCATTTACCTCCCTAACAACCCCATCCATAAACAAATTAAACAACCATGGAGACATCACACACCCCTGCCGCAAACCTACAGTCACTGAGAACCAATCACTTTCCTCTCTTCCTACACGTACACATGCCTTACATCCTCGATAAAAACTTTTCACTGCTTCTAACAACTTTCCTCCCACACCATATATTCTTAATACCTTCCACAGAGCATCTCTATCAACTCTATCATATGCCTTCTCCAGATCCATAAATGCTACATACAAATCCATTTGCTTTTCTAAGTATTTCTCACATACATTCTTCAAAGCAAACACCTGATCCACACATCCTCTACCACTTCTGAAACCACACTGCTCTTCCCCAATCTGATGCTCTGTACATGCCTTCACCCTCTCAATCAATACCCTCCCATATAATTTACCAGGTGCAACTGGAGGGATGTCTGATCATTATCTTGTGGAGGCTAAGGTGAAGATTAGTATGGGTTTTCAGAAAAGAGGAGTGAATGTTGGGGTGAAGAAGGTGGTGAGAGTAAGTGAGCTTGGGAAGGAGACCTGTGTGGGGAAGTACCAGGAGAGACTGTGTACAGAATGGAAAAAGGTGAGAACAATGGAAGTAAGGGGAGTGGGGGAGGAATGGGATGTATTTAGGGAATCAGTGATGGATTGCGCAAAAGATGCTTGTGGCATGAGAAGAGTGGGAGGTGGGCTGTTTAGAAAGGGTAGTGAGTGGTGGGATGAAGAAGTAAGAGTATTAGTGAAAGAGAAGAGAGAGGCATTTGGACGATTTTTGCAGGGAAAAAATGCAATTGAGTGGGAGAAGTATAAAAGAAAGAGACAGGAGGTCAAGAGAAAGGTGCAAGAGGTGAAAAAAAGGGCAAATGAGAGTTGGGGTGAGAGACTATCAGTAAATTTTAGGGAGAATAAAAAGATGTTCTGGAAGGAGGTAAATAGGGTGCGTAAGACAAGGGAGCAAATGGGAACTTCAGTGAAGGGCGTAAATGGGGAGGTGATAACAAGTAGCGGTGATGTGAGAAGGAGATGGAATGAGTATTTTGAAGGTTTGTTGAATGTGTCTGATGACAGAGTGGCAGATATAGGGTGTTTTGGTCGAGGTGGTGTGCAAAGTGAGAGGGTTAGGGAAAATGATTTGGTAAACAGAGAAGAGGTAGTAAAAGCTTTGCGGAAGATGAAAGCCGGCAAGGCAGCAGGTTTGGATGGTATTGCAGTGGAATTTATTAAAAAAGGGGGTGACTGTATTGTTGACTGGTTGGTAAGGTTATTTAATGTATGTATGACTCATGGTGAGGTGCCTGAGGATTGGCGGAATGCGTGCATAGTGCCATTGTACAAAGGCAAAGGGGATAAGAGTGAGTGCTCAAATTACAGAGGTATAAGTTTGTTGAGTATTCCTGGTAAATTATATGGGAGGGTATTGATTGAGAGGGTGAAGGCATGTACAGAGCATCAGATTGGGGAAGAGCAGTGCGGTTTCAGAAGTGGTAGAGGATGTGTGGATCAGGTGTTTGCTTAGAAGAATGTATGTGAGAAATACTTAGAAAAGCAAATGGATTTGTATGTAGCATTTATGGATCTGGAGAAGGCATATGATAGAGTTGATAGAGATGCTCTGTGGAAGGTATTAAGAATATATGGTGTGGGAGGCAAGTTGTTAGAAGCAGTGAAAAGTTTTTATCGAGGATGTAAGGCATGTGTACGTGTAGGAAGAGAGGAAAGTGATTGGTTCTCAGTGAATGTAGGTTTGCGGCAGGGGTGTGTGATGTCTCCATGGTTGTTTAATTTGTTTATGGATGGGGTTGTAAGGGAGGTAAATGCAAGAGTCCTGGAAAGAGGGGCAAGTATGAAGTCTGTTGGGGATGAGAGAGCTTGGGAAGTGAGTCAGTTGTTGTTCGCTGATGATACAGCGCTGGTGGCTGATTCATGTGAGAAACTGCAGAAGCTGGTGACTGAGTTTGGTAAAGTGTGTGGAAGAAGAAAGTTGAGAGTAAATGTGAATAAGAGCAAGGTTATTAGGTACAGTAGGGGTGAGGGTCAAGTCAATTGGGAGGTGAGTTTGAATGGAGAAAAACTGGAGGAAGTGAAGTGTTTTAGATATCTGGGAGTGGATCTGTCAGCGGATGGAACCATGGAAGCGGAAGTGGATCATAGGGTGGGGGAGGGGGCAAAAATTTTGGGAGCCTTGAAAAATGTGTGGAAGTCGAGAACATTATCTCGGAAAGCAAAAAATTGGGTATGTTTGAGGGAATAGTGGTTCCAACAATGTTGTATGGTTGCGAGGCGTGGGCTATGGATAGAGATGTGCGCAGGAGGATGGATGTGCTGGAAATGAGATGTTTGAGGACAATGTGTGGTGTGAGGTGGTTTGATCGAGTAAGTAACGTAAGGGTAAGAGAGATGTGTGGAAATAAAAAGAGCGTGGTTGAGAGAGCAGAAGAGGGTGTTTTGAAATGGTTTAGGGCACATGGAGAGAATGAGTGAGGAGAGATTGACCAAGAGGATATATGTGTCGGAGGTGGAGGGAACGAGGAGAAGAGGGAGACCAAATTGGAGGTGGAAAGATGGAGTGAAAAAGATTTTGTGTGATCGGGGCCTGAACATGCAGGAGGGTGAAAGGAGGGCAAGAAATAGAGTGAATTGGAGTCATGTGGTATACAGGGGTTGACGTGCTGTCAGTGGATTGAAGCAAGGCATGTGAAGCGTCTGGGGTAAACCATGGAAAGCTGTGTAGGTATGTATATTTGCGTGTGTGGACGTGTGTATGTACATGTGTATGGGGGGGGGGGGGGTTGGGCCATTTCTTTCGTCTGTTTCCTTGCGCTACCTCGCAAACGCGGGAGACAGCGACAAAGTAAAAAAAAAAAAAAAAAAAAAAAAAAAAATATAATTTACCAGGAATACTCAACAAACTTATACCTCTGTAATTTGAGCACTCACTCTTATCCCCTTTGCCTTTGTACAATGGCACTATGCACGCATGTTTAGTAACATCAGTGCCTAATATAGTTAACCATCTGCAGGTGATGTTTAGTAACATCAGTGCCTAATAAAGTTAACCATCTGTACATGATGTTTAGTAACATCAGTGCCTAATAAAGTTAACCATCTGTAGGTGATGTTTAGTAACATCAGTGCCTAATAAAGTTAACCATCTGTAGGTGATGTTTAGTATCATCAGTGCCTAATATAGTTAACCATCTGTAGGTGATGTTTAGTAACATCAGTGCCTAATATACTTAACCATCTGCAGTTGATGTTTAGGAGCATCAATGCCTGATATAATTAACCATCTGTAGGTCAGGTTTAGTAACATCAATGTCTGATAAAGTTAGCCATCTGTAGGTGATGTTTAGTAACATCAATGCCTAATATAGTTAACCATTTGTAGATGAAGTTTAGTAACATCAATGCCTGATAAAGTTAACCATCTGTAGGTGGTTTAGTAACATCAACGCCTAATATAGTTAACCATTTGTAGATGATGTTTAGTAACATCAATGCCTGATATAGTTAACCATCTGTAGGTGATGTTTAGTAACATCAATGCCTGATATAGTTAACCATCTGTAGGTGATGTTTAGTAACATTAATACCTGATATAGTTAACCATCTGTAGGTGATGTATAATAACATCAATGCCTGATAAAGTTAACCATCTGTGGGTGATGTTTAGTAACATCAATGCCTCATATAGTTAACCATCTGTAAGTGATGTATAGTAACATCAATGCCTGATATAGTTAACCATCTGTAGGTGATGTTTAGTAACATCAATACCTAATACAGTTAACCATGTGTAGGTGATGTATTGTAACATCAATGCCTGATATAGTAAACCATCTGTAAGTGATGTTTAGTAACACCAGTGCCTAATAAAGTTAATCATCTGTAGGTGATGTTTAGTAACATCAATGCCTGAAATAGTAAACCATCTGTAGGTGATGTTTAGTAACATTAATACCTGATATAGTTAACCATTTGTAAGTGATGTATAGTAACATCAATGCCTGATATAGTTAACCATCTATAGGTGATGTTTAGTACCATCAATGCATGAAATAGTAAACCATCTGTGAGTGATGTTTAGTAACATCAATGCCTGATATAGTTAACCATCTTTAAGTGATGTACAGTAACATCAATGCCTGATATAGTTAACCATCTGTAAGTGATGTATAGTAACATCAATGCCTGATATAGTTAACCATCTTTAAGTGATGTACAGTAACATCAATGCCTGATATAGTTAACCATCTGTAAGTGATGTATAGTAACATCAATGCCTGATACAGTTAACCATCTGTAAGTGATGTATAGTAACATCAATGCCTGATACAGTTAACCATCTGTAAGTGATGTACAGTAACATCAATGCCTGATACAGATAACCACCTACAGATGAACTTTACTAACATCAATGCCTTATAGATAACCACCTACACATGAACTTTACTAACATCAATGCCTTATAGATAACCACCTACACATGAACTTTACTAACATCAATGCCTTATAGATAACCACCTACAGATGAACTTTACTAACATCAATGCCTTATAGATAACCACCTACACATGAACTTTACTAACATCAATGCCTTATATAGTTATCTAAACGGAATAGTTACTTAAATACAAAGAAACTGAAAATGAAATGTTCTACAAATAAAGGCAAAACTTATTTACAGGACAAAAGTATATAAGAACACACAAAATAAATGTCTACACCAATCTAAGTAACACTACTTCCCCCCCCCCCCCCCCCCCCCCCCCACATCACCACCCCTTTATCATGCAATAATAATAATAATAATAATAATAATAATAATAATAATAATAATAATAATATTTATTTTGTTGAATGTGTTTGATGATAGAGTGGCAGATATAGGGTGTTTTGGTCGAGGTGGTGTGCAAAGTGAGAGGGTTAGGGAAAATGATTTGGTAAACAGAGAAGAGGTAGTGAAAGCTTTGCGGAAGATGAAAGCCGGCAAGGCAGCAGGTTTGGATGGTATTGCAGTGGAATTTATTAAAAAAGGGGGGTGACTGTATTGTTGACTGGTTGGTAAGGTTATTTAATGTATGTATGACTCATGGTGAGGTGCCTGAGGATTGGCGGAATGCGTGCATAGTGCCATTGTACAAAGGCAAAGGGGATAAGAGTGAGTGCTCAAATTACAGAGGTATAAGTTTGTTGAGTATTCCTGGTAAATTATAAGGGAGGGTATTGATTGAGAGGGTGAAGGCATGTACAGAGCATCAGATTGGGGAAGAGCAGTGTGGTTTCAGAAGCGGTAGAGGATGTGTGGATCAGGTGTTTGCTTTGAAGAATGTATGTGAGAAATACTTAGAAAAGCAAATGGATTTGTATGTAGCATTTATGGATCTGGAGAAGGCATATGATAGAGTTGATAGATATGCTCTGTGGAAGGTATTAAGAATATATGGTGTGGGAGGAAAGTTGTTAGAAGCAGTGAAAAGTTTTTATCGAGGATGTAAGGCATGTGTACGTGTAGGAAGAGAGGAAAGTGATTGGTTCTCAGTGAATGTAGGTTTGCGGCAGGGGTGTGTGATGTCTCCATGGTTGTTTAATTTGTTTATGGATGGGGTTGTTAGGGAGGTAAATGCAAGAGTTTTGGAAAGAGGGGCAAGTATGAAGTCTGTTGGGGATGAGAGAGCTTGGGAAGTGAGTCAGTTGTTGTTCGCTGATGATACAGCGCTGGTGGCTGATTCATGTGAGAAACTGCAGAAGCTGGTGACTGAGTTTGGTAAAGTGTGTGGAAGAAGAAAGTTAAGAGTAAATGTGAATAAGAGCAAGGTTATTAGGTACAGTAGGGTTGAGGGTCAAGTCAATTGGGAGGTGAGTTTGAATGGAGAAAAACTGGAGGAAGTGAAGTGTTTTAGATATCTGGGAGTGGATCTGGCAGCGGATGGAATCATGGAAGCGAAAGTGGATCATAGGGTGGGGGAGGGGGCAAAAATTCTGGGGGCCTTGAAGAATGTGTGGAAGTCGAGAACATTATCTCGGAAAGCAAAAATGGGTATGTTTGAAGGAATAGTGGTTCCAACAATGTTGTATGGTTGCGAGGCGTGGGCTATGGATAGAGTTGTGCGCAGGAGGATGGATGTGCTGGAAATGAGATGTTTGAGGACAATGTGTGGTGTGAGGTGGTTTGATCGAGTGAGTAACGTAAGGGTAAGAGAGATGTGTGGAAATAAAAAGAGCGTGGTTGAGAGAGCAGAAGAGGGTGTTTTGAAGTGGTTTGGGCACATAGAGAGAATGAGTGAGGAAAGATTGACCAAGAGGATATATGTTCCAACAATGTTATATGATTGCGAGGTGTGGGCTATAGACAGAGTTGTGTGGAGGAGGGTGGATGTGCTGGAAATGAGATGTTTGAGGACAATATGTGGTGCGAGGTGGTTTGATTGAGTAAGTAATAATAGGGTAAGAGAGATATGTGGTAATAAAAAGAGTGTGGTTGAGAAAGCAGAAGAGGGTGTTTTGAAATGGTTTGGTCACATGGAGAGAATGAGTGAGGAAAGACTGAACAAGAGGATATATGTGTCAGAAGTGGAGGGAACAAGGAGAAGTGGGAGACCAAATTGGAGGTGGAAAGATGGAGTGAAAAAGATTTTGAGTGATCAGGGCCTGAATATGCAGGAGGGTGAAAGGCGTGCAAGGAACAGAGTGAATTGGAATGATGTGGTATACCAGGGTCGACATGCTATCAATGGATTGAACCAGGGCATGTGAAGAGTCTGGGGTTAACCATGGAAAGTTGTGTGGGGCCTGGATGTGGAAAGGGAGCTGTGGTTTCGGTGTATTATTACATGACAGCTAGAGACTGAGTGTGAACGAATGTGGCCTTTGTTGTCTTTTCCTAGCGATACCTCATGCACATGAGGGGGGAGGGGGTTGTTATTTCATATGTGGTGGGGTGGCGATGGGAATGAATAAAGGCAGACAGTATGAATTATGTACATGTGTACATATGTGTATGCCTGTGTGTATATATATATATATGTATACATTGAGATGTAAATGTATGTATATTTGCATGTGTGGACGTGTACGTATATACATGTGTATGTGGGTGGGTTGGGCCATTCTTTCATCTGTTTCCTTGTGCTACCTCGCTAACGCAGGAGACAGCGACAAAGCAAAATGTATAAATATAAATAATAATAATAATAATAATCCCTGGGGATAGGGCAGAAAGAATACTTCCCACGTATTCCCTGCGTGTCGTAGAAGGCGACTAAAAGGGGAGGGAGCGGGGGGGGCTGGAAATCCTCCCCTCTCAATCTTTTTTAACTTTCCAAAAGAAGGAACAGAGATGGGGGCCAGGTGAGGATATTCCCTCAATGGCCCAGTCCTCTGTTCTTAACGCTACCTCGCTAACGCGGGAAATGGCGAATAGTTTGAAAAAAAAAATAATAATAATAATATAATACTGGTTCCGGTGCATTATACATGACAGATAGAGACTGAGTGTGAACGAATGTGGCCTTTGTTGTCTTTACCTAGCACTACCTCGTGCACATGAGGGGGGAGGGAGTTGTCATTTCTTGTGTGAAGGGGTGGCGATGGGAATGAATAAAGGAAGACTATGAATTATGTACATGTGTATATATGTATATGTCTGTGTATGTATAGATATATATGTGTATAGGTATGTATATGAGCGTGTGTGGACGTGTATGTATATACATGTGTATGTGGGTGGGTTGGGCCATTCTTTCGTCTGTTACCTTGCGCTACCTCACTAATGCAGGAGACAGAGACAAAGTATAATAACAAATAAAAAAAAACAATAATAATAACAATAAAAATAGCAATAATAATAATATAGTAATAATGTAATAATGTAATAATGTAATAATAATAATAATAATAATAATAATAATAATAATAAATAATAAATAATAATAATAATGGATTGAACCAGGGGGGGTGGTGGTGGTGGTCGTCGTCATTTCATGTGTGGCGGGGTGGCGACGGGAATGAATGAGGGCAGACTATGAATTATGTACGTGTGTATATATGTATATGTCTGTGTGTGTATATATATGTATACGTTGAGATGTACAGGTATGTATATGTGCATGTGTGGACATGTATGTATATACATGTGTATGTGGGTGGGTTGGGCCATTCTTTCATGTTTCCTTGCGCTACCACGCTAACTCGGGAGACAGCTACGAAGTATAATAAATAAATAAATAAATAATTATATAATGGGAATGAATAAAGGCAGAGAGTATGAATTATGTACATGTGTATATATGTATATGTCTGTGTGTATATAAATATGTATATGTTGAGATGTATAGGTATGTATATTTGCGTGTATGGATGTGTATGTATATACATGCGTATGTGGGTGGGTTGGGCCATTCTTTCCTCTGTTTCCTTGTACTACCTCACTAACACAGGAGACAGCGACACAGCAAAATAAATATAATAATAATAATAATAATAATAATAATAATAATAATAATAATAATAATAATATATTATGCACCTGGTCATGAGAAGAAAGATCATGAGTCAAGTGTTTTGGAAGCAGATGAGTGAGTGTGTCAGCAGCTTTGATGACCCGAGATCAAGTAATAGTGATGGGTGATTTAAATGCAAAGGTAAGTAATGAAGCAGATAAGTGTAAAATTGGTGCACAAGGGGTGTTCAGTGCTATGAATGGAAATGGTGAAAAGCTTGTGGAGTTGTGTGGTGATAAAGATTGGTGATTAGGAATACCTGCTTTAAAAAGAGATACACACAAGTATCCTTCTGTGAGTAGGTGACATGGCAAACAGGCATTATCAGATTGCCTATTAATTGCTAGGCATGTAAAAGAGTGACTTTTAGATGCATATGTGCTGAGAGGAGCAGCTGGTGGGATGTCTGATCAATCTTGTAGAGATGAGGTAAAGTTTTGTAAAGATTTCCAAAAAAGAAAAGACAATGTTAGGGAGAAGAAAGTGGTGAAGTGAGCAAGCTTGGAAAGGAGACCTGCTGAGACTGAGTGTAGAATGGAAAAAGGTGAAAGCAAATGAGGTAAGGGGAGTAGGAGAGGAATGGGGGGCATTACAGGAAGCAGTGATATAACGTGCAAGAGATGTATATGGCAAGAGAAAGGTGGGAGGTGGGCAGATTAGAAAGAGTAGCAGGTGGGAGGTGGGCAGATTAGAAAGAGTAGCAAGTTGTGGGATGAGGAAGTAAAGTTGGTAGAACAAGAAAAGAGGGGTATTTGGGTGGTACTTACAAGAAAGGAGCGTAAATAATTAGACGTATAAGGGAAAGCAGCAGGAGGTCATGAGGAGAGTGCAGGGGTTGAAAAAGAAGGCAAATGAGAGTTAAGGTGAGAGGGTATCATTAAACTTTAGGAAGAATAAAAAGATGTTTTGGAAGGAGGTAAGTAAAGTGCAAAAGACAAGAGAACAAATGGGAACATCAGTCAAGGGCATCAGTCAAGGGGACAAAAAGGGAAATAATAACAGGCAGTGATGAAGTCAGAATTTTGAAGGACTGTTTAATGTTTGATGGCAGAAGTAAGGTGTTTGGGGTGGTATGCAAAGTGGGAGTGTCTAGGAGAATGGTTTGCTGAAAAGAAGTGGTGAAAGCCTTGCAGAAAATGAAATTTGGCAAGGCGGCACGAGTCGACGGTATTGTAATTGAATTTATTAAGAATAGGGGTGACTGTGTTCTTGACTGATTGATAGGGATATGTAATGTATGTATGGATCATGGTGAAGTGCCTGAGGATTGGCAGAATGCATGTATAGTGCCCCTGTACAAAGGCAAAGGAGATAAAGGCAAGTGTTCAAACTACAGAGGCATAAGTTTGTTGAGTATTCCTACAAAATTATATTGGAGAGTATTGACCGAGAGGATGAAGGCATGTACAGAGCATCAGATTGGTGAAGAGCAGTGTGGTTTCAGAAGTGATAGAGTATGTGTGGATCAGGTGTTTGCTTTGAAGAATGAGTGTGAGAAATACTTAGAAAAACAGATGGATTTGTATGTGGCATTTATGGACCAGGAGAAGGCTTTTGATAGGGTTGTTTGAGACACTTTGTGGAAGGTCTTAAAAATATATGGTGTGGGAGGTAAGCTGACAGAAGCAGGCAAGTTTTTCTTAAGGGTTCCAAGTGAAGGTTGGTCTGCAGGAGGGGTGTGTGATATCACCATGGTTGTTTGACTTGTTTATGGGTGGGGTGGTGATGGAGGTAAATGCAAGAGTCTTAGAAAGAGGGGTGAGTATGCAGTCCATGGGGGATGAGAGGACCTGGAAAGTGAGTCAGTTGTTGTTCAGTTACGATACAGCACTGGTGGCTGATTCAAGTTAGAAACTACATCAGTTTGTGACATAGTTTGTAAGAATTGGAAAGAAAGTTGTGTGAAAGTGAATAATAGCTAGGTTATTACGTCTGGTTGGGTTGAAGGACAAGTTAGTTGGGATGTAAATTTGATTGGAGAAAAATTGGAGGTGGTGAAGTGTTTTAGATATCTGGAACTGGCCTTGGCATCAAATGGAACCATGGAAGCAGAAGTGTCATAGGTTGAGGGAGGGGGTGAAGGTTCTGGGAGCAATGAAGAATGTGTGGAAAGAGAAAATGTTATCTCAAAGGGCAAAAATGGGAATGTTTGAAGGAACAGTAGTTCCAACATTATACAGGTGCAAGGCATGGGCTATAGGCAAGGTTGCACAGAGGGTGGTGGAAGTGTTGGAAATGCAACATTTGAGGATAATATATGGTGAGAGATGGTTTGATCAAGTAAGTGATGAAAGGATGAGAGAGATGTGTGGAAATAAAAAGTGTGGCTGAGAGAGCAGAGGAGGGTGTGTTGAAATGGTTTTGACATATGGAGAGAATGAGTGAGGGAAGGTTGATGAAGAGGACAAGTGTGTCCAAAGTGGAGGGAACAAGAAATATTGGGAGACTAAATTGGAAATGGAAGGATGGAGTGATAAAGACTTTAAGCAATGGGGTCCTGAACATGCAGGAGGGTGAAAGATGTACATGAAATAAAGCAAACTGGAACTATGTGGAATCCTGGGGTCAACGAGCCATCAACGGACTGAACCACAGAATATGAAATGTCTGAGGTAAACCAAAGAAAGGTATGCCGGGCCCAGATGTAGATAGGGAGCTGTGGTTTCAGTGCATTACAGATGACAGCTCATGTAAGGATGTGAGAAGATGTGGTCTTTCTTCGGCTGTTTTCTGCAGGGCAAGGCGGTGCCAGAAATGGATGAGGGTGAGCCAGTATGAATATGTACATATGTATATAAGTATATGTGTATAAATGTATATATACATTACTTATTTATCTATTCATTATACTTAGTCGTTGTCTCCCGTGTTAGTGAGGTAGCGCAAGGAAACTGACGAAAGAATGGCCCAACCCAACCACATACACATGCATATAAATGTACAACCACACACGCACATATACATACCAATACATTTCACAGTATACATACATACACATATACATATTCATACTTGCTGCCTTCATCCATTCCCGTCACCACCACGGCACAAATGAAATGGCACCCCTGTCCACCATCACATGTGCAGGCGCGAGAGATTGTGCTAGGAAGACAACAAGGGCCACATTCATTCACACTCAGTCTCTAGCTGTCATATGTAATGCACCAAAACCATACCTCCCTTTCCACAACCAGGCTCCACAAAACTTTCCATGGTTTACCCCAGACACTTCACATGCCCTGGTTCAATCCACTGACAGCATATCGACCTAGGTATACCACATCGTTCCAATTCACTCTATTCCTTGCACACCTTTCAACCTCCTGTATGTTCAGGCCCCGGTCGCTCAAAATCTTTTTCACTCCATTCTTCCACCTCCAATTTGGTCTCCCAATTCTCCTCGTTCCCTCCATCTCCAACAAATATATCCTCTTTGTCAATCTTTCCTCACTCATTCTCTCCACGTGACCAAACCATTTCAACACACCCTCTTCTGCTCTCTTAACCACACTCTTTTTAATACCACACATCTCTCTTACCCTTTCATTACTTACTCGATCAAACCACCACACCACATACTGTCCTCAAACATTCCACTTCCAACACATCCACCCTCCGCACAACCTTCTCTATAGCCCATGACTCGCAACCATATAACATACTTGGAGCCACTATTCCTTCAAACATACCCATTTTGGCTCTCCAAGATAACGATATATACATGTATAGATATATACATTACCCCTGGGGATAGGGGAGAAAGAATACTTCCCACGTATTCCCTGCGTGTCGTAGAAGGCGACTAAAAGGGAAGAGAGCGGGAGGCTGGAAATCCTCCCCTCTCGTTTTCTTTTTTTTTCAATTTCCCAAAAGAAGGAACAGAGAAGGGGGCCAGGTGAGGATATTCCCTAACAGGCCCAGGCCTCTGTTCTTAATGCTACCTCGCTAATGCAGGAAATGGCGAATAGTGTGAAAAAAATATTATTTCATTTTACTTCGCCTCTGTCTCCTGCGTTAGCGAGGTAACGCAAGGAGACAGTCGAAAGAATGGCCCAAACCACCCACATACACAGGTATATACGTAAACACCCACACACACACACACACACATAACTAATCATTTCAACGAATACCTATATATACATACACAGAGATATACATATATACACATGCACCTATTCATACATGCTGCCTTCATCCATTCCCGCCACCACCCAGCCACACGATATTGCACCCCCTTCCCCTGCGTGTGCGAGGTAGCGCTAGGAAATGACAACAAAGGCCACATTCGTTCACACTCAGTCTCTAGCTGTCATGTGTAATGCACTGAAACCACAGCTCCCTTTCCATATCCAGGCCCCACAGTGCTTTCCATGGGTTAGCCCAGACACTTCACATGCCCTGGTTCAATCCATTGACAGCACATCAACCCTGGCACACCATATCGTTCCAATTCACTCAATTCCTTGCATGCCTTTCACCCTCCTGCATGTTAAGACCCCGATCGCTCAAAATCTTTTTCACTCCATTCTTCCACCTCCAATTTGGTCTCCCAATTATCCTCGTCCCCTCCACCTCCAACACATATATCCTCTTTATCAATCTTTCCTCACTCATTCTCTCCATGTGACCAAACCATTTCAATACACCCTCTTCTGCTCTCTCAACCACACTTCCTTTATATTAATACACATCTTTCTTACCCTTTCATTATTTACTCGATCAAACCACCTCGCACCACATATTGTCCTCATACATCTCATTTCCAACATCCACCCTCCTCCGCACAACCCTATCTATAGCCCATGCCTTGCAACCACATATCATTGGTGGAACCACTATTCCTTCAAACATACCCATTTTTCCTCAACAAGATATTGTTCTCACCTTCCACACATTCTTTGACACTCCTAGAACCTTCGTCCCCTACCCCACCCTCTAACTCACTTCTGCTTCCATGGTTCCATCCACTGCTAAATCCACTCCCAGATATCTAAAACACTTCACTTCCTCCAGTTTTTCTCCATTCACACTTACCTCCCAAGTGACTTGTCTCTCAACCTTACTGAACCTAATAACATTGCTCTTATTCACAATTACCCTAAGCTTTCCTATTTCACACACCCAACCAAACTCAGTCACCAACTTCTGAAGTTTCTCACCCAAATCAGCCACCAGCGCTGTATCATCAACGAACAACAACTGACTCACTTCCCAAGCCCTCTCATCCACAACAGACTGCATACTTGCCCTTCTCTCCAAAGCTCTTGCATTCTCCTCCCTAACCACCCCATCCATAAACAACCGTGGAGACATTACGCACCCGTGCCACACACCGACATTCACTGGGGACCAATCACTTTCCTCTCTTCCTACTCGTACACATGCCTTACATCCTCGATAAAAACTTTTCACTGCTTCTAACAACTTACCACCCTCACCACACACTCTTAATATCTTCCACAGAGCATCTCTATCAACTCTTTCATATGCCTTCTCTAGATCTATAAAGTTTCATACTATTCGCCATTTCCCATGTTAGCGAGGTAGCGTAAAGAACAGAGGACTGGGCCTTTGAGGGAACATCCTCATCTGGCCCCCTTCTCTGTTCCTTCTTTCGGAAAATACTATATACATAAATACTACATACAAATCGATCTGTTTTCCTAAGTATTTCTATCATACATTCTTCAAAGCAAACACCTGATCCACACATCCTGAACCACTTCTGAGACCACACTGCTCCTCCCCAACCTGATGCTCTGTACATGCCTTAACCCTCTCAATCAATACCCTCCCATTTTATTTCCCAGGAATACTCAAGAAACTTGCACCTCTGTAATTTGAAGACTCACCTTTATCCCCTTTGCCTTTGTAAAATGATACTATACATGCATTTCGCCAATCATCAGGCACTTCACCATGAACCATACATGCATTGAAGATCCTCCCACGCATTCCCCGCCTGTCATAGAAAGCGACTAAAGGGAACGGGAACGGGGGGCTAGGAACCCTTCCCTCCTTGTATCTTAACTTTCTAAAAGGGGAAACAGAAGGAGGAGTCATGCAGGGAGTCCTCAAGCTCCTCGAAGGATCAGGCAGGGGTGTCTAAATGTGTGTGAATGTAACAAAGATGAGAGAAAAAAGGAGAGATAGGTAGTATGTTTGAGGAAAGAAACCTGCATGTTTTGGCTCTCAGTGAAATAAAGCTCAAGGGTAAAGGGGAAGAGTGGTTTGGGAGTGTTTTGGGAGTAAAGTCAGGGGTTGGTGAGAGGACAAGAGCAAAGGAAGGAGTAGCACTACTCCTGAAACAGTTGTGGGACTATGTGATAGAGCGTAAGAAAGTAAACTCTAGACTGATATGGGTAAAACTGAAAGTGGATGGAGAAAGATGGGTGATTATTGGTGCCAATGCACCTAGTCATGAGACGAAAGATCATGAGGCAAGAGTTTGGGAGCAGCTGAGTGAGCGTGTTAGCAGCTTTGATGCAGGAGACCAGGTTATAGTGATGGGTGATTTGAATGCAAAGGTGAGTAATATGTATAAATATGTAACATACAAACCTCCAACAGCCAGGATCAAAGCTGATACCCCTGCATAGCAGGCAGGAGCACTACTACTAGGCTATGATCACCCCTTAAAAGGGAAATGACCAAGTATCATGTGATCGAATACCCTACGTATCACGATTGTGAGCAACGGGGACTGCACAGGTCATCTCCCACTGACTCACACAACCAGTAGATAGCATTTTACAGAACCTAACTGTACACTACAGAAGTACATATACACGAATATAGTGCATATGAACACGCACTTAAATACTACATACAAATCTATAACAGCCAGGATTGAATCCAGGACCCCTTCGTACCAGACGAGAGCACTACTGTTGAGCTATGATAACCCCTTAAAAGGGAAATGACTATTCAAGTACAATCACATTAAACACCGTTCACCTCACATTGGTTAGCAATGGAGTCTCCACAGGTCATCTCCCATTGACTCACACAACCAGCAGATAACATTTTACATAACCTAACTGTACAATACAGAAGTACATATATACGAATATAGTGCATATGAACACGCACTTGAATATTACATACAAATCTCCAACAGCCAGGATCGAATCTGGAACCCCTGCGTACCAGACAAAAGCATTACTGTTAAGCTATGATAACCCCTTAAAAGGGAAATGACTATTCAAGTACTATCAAATCGAACACCCTTCATCTCACATTGGTTAGCAATGGGGTCTCCACGTCATCTCCCATAGGCTCACATAGGGTATGTTTGAAGGAATAGTGGTTCCAACTGTGTTATACGATTGGGAGGAGTATGCTATAGAAAGAGTTGTGAGGAGGAGGGTGCATGTGTTGGAAATGAGATGTTTGAGGAGAATATGTGGTGGGAGGTGCTTTGATCGAGTAAGTAATGAAAGGATAAGAGAGAGGTGTGGTAATAAAATGATTATGGTTGAAAGAGCAGAAGAGGGTGTATTGAAATGGTTTGGCCACATGGGGAGAATGAGTGAGGAAAGATTGACAAAGAGGATATATGTGTCAGAGGTGGAGGGAACGAGGAGTAGCGAGTGACCAAATTGGAAGTGGAAACATGGAATGAAAAAGATTTCGAGCGATCAGGGCCTGAACATACAAGAGGGTGAAAGGCATGCAAGGAATAGAGTGAATTGGAACAATGTGGTATACCAGGGTTGATGTGCTGTCAATGGATTGAACCAGGGCATGCGAAGCGTCTAGGGTAAACCATGGAAAGTTTTGTGGCCCTAGATGTAAAAAGGGACCTGTGGTTTCGGTGCATTATACATGACAGCAAGAGAATGAGTGTGAACGAATGTGGCGTTAGTAGTCTTTTTCTAGCACTACCTCTCGCGCATGAGGGGGTTGTCATTTCATATGTGAAGGGGTGACGACAGGAATTAATAAAGGCAGCAAGAATGAATTATGTGCATGTGTATATATATATGTCTGTGTATGTATATTTACGTATACGGTGAAATGTATAGGTATGTATATGTGCATGTGTGGACGTGTATGCATATACACGTGTATGTGGGAGGGTTGGGTAATTCATTCATTTGTTTCCTTGCGCTACCTCGCTAATGTGGGAGACAGCGACAAAGTATAATATATGGATATATAACATTATTTCATGCTGCCTTCATCCATTCCCGCCGCCACCCCGTCACACATGAAATGGCATCCTCCTCCCCCCATGTGCTTGCAAGATAGTGCTAGGAAAATACAAAAAAGGCTACATTTGTGGCAAATATGCAGTCTGTTGTGGATTAGAAGGCTTAGGAAGTGAGTCACTTCTTGTTAGCTAATGATACATCGCTGATGGCTGACTTAAGTGATACACTGCAAAAACTGGTGACCGAGTTTGGTAAAGGGTGTTAAAGAAGAAAGCTGAAAGTAAATGTGAATAAGAGGAAGGTTATTAGGTTCAGTATGATTGAGGGACAAGTCAATTGGGAGGTAAGTTTGAAGGGAGGAAAACTGGAGGAAGTGAAGTGTTTTAGATATCTGGGAGTGGATTTGGCAGCGAATGGAAGAAGTGAGTCACAGGGAGGGAAGGGGATGAAGGTTCTGGGATTGTTGAAAAATGTGTGGAAGGCTAGAACATTATCTCGGAGAGCAAAAATGGGTATGTTTGAAGGAATAGTGGTTCCAACAATTTATATGGTTGCGAGGCATGCGCTATAGATAGGGTTATGCGGAGGAGGGTGGATGTGTTGGAAATGAGATGTTTGAGGGCAATATGTGGTGTGAGGTGGTTTGATCGAGTAAGCAATGAAAGGAAAAGAGAGATGTGTGGTAATATAAAGTGTGGCTGAGAGAGCAGAAGTTGTATTGAAACGGTATGGTCACACACAGAAAATTAGTCAGGAAAGATTGACAAAAAGGATATATGTGTCAGAAGTGGAGGGAACAAGGAGAAGTGGGAGACCAAATTGGAGGTGGAAAGATGGAGTGAAAAAGATTTTGAGTGATCAGGGCCTAAACATGCAGGAGGGTGAAAGGCGTGCAAGGAATAGAGTGAATTGGAAAGATGTGGTCTACCGGTGTCGACGTGCTGTCAGTGGATTGAACCACGGCATCTGAAGCATTTGGAGTAAACCATGGAAAGTTTTGTGGGGCCTGAATATGGAAAGGGAGCTGTGGTTTCGGTGCATTATACATGACAGCTAGACTGAGTGTGAACGAATATGGCCTTTGTTGTCTTTTCCTAGTACTACCTTGCACTTATGTGGGGGGAAGGGGTTGTCATTTCATGTGTGGCAGGGTGGTGACGGGAATGAATAAGGGCAGACAGTATCAATTATGTACATGTGTATACATGTATATGTTTGTGTGTATATATATGTATACGTTGAGATGTATAGGTATGTGCATGTGTGGACGTGTATGCATATACATGTCTATGTGGGTGGGTTTCCTTACACTACCTCACTAACGCAGGAGACAGCGACAAAGTATAATAAATAAATAAAAAAATATTTATTTGTTTATTTTGCTTTGTCGCTGTCTCCCACGTTAGTGAGGTAGCAAAAGGAAACAGATGAAAGAATGGCCCAACCCACCCACATACACATGTCTATACATATACGTCGTCCACACACGCAAACATATATACCTATACATCTCAATGTATACATATATATATACAGAGACATATACATATATACATATGTACATATATACATATGTACATAATTGGTTAAGTGTGTGGAAGAAGAAAGTTAAGAGTAAATGTGAAGAGCAAGGTTATTAGGTACAGTAGGGTTGAGGGTCAAGTCAATTGGGAGGTGAGTTTGAATGGAGAAAAACTGGAGGAAGTGAAGTGTTTTAGATATCTGGGAGTGGATCTGGCAGCGGATGGAACCATGGAAGCAGAAGTGGATCATAGGGTGGGGGAGGGGGCGAAAATTCTGGGGGCCTTGAAGAATGTGTGGAAGTCGAGAACATTATCTCGGAAAGCAAAAATGGGTATGTTTGAGGGAATAGTGGTTCCAACAATGTTGTATGGTTGCGAGGCGTGGGCTATGGATAGAGTTGTGCGCAGGAGGATGGATGTGCTGGAAATGAGATGTTTGAGGACAATGTGTGGTGTGAGGTGGTTTGATCGAGTGAGTAACGTAAGGGTAAGAGAGATGTGTGGAAATAAAAAGAGCGTGGTTGAGAGAGCAGAAGAGGGTGTTTTGAGGTGGTTTGGGCACATGGAGAGAATGAGTGAGGAAAGATTGACCAAGAGGATATATGTGTCGGAGGTGGAGGGAACGAGGAGAAGAGGGAGACCAAATTGGAGGTGGAAAGATGGAGTGAAAAAGATTTTGTGTGATCGGGGCCTGAACATGCAGGAGGGTGAAAGGAGGGCAAGGAATAGAGTAAATTGGAGCGATGTGGTATACCGGGGTTGACGTGCTGTCAGTGGATTGAATCAAGGCATGTGAAGCGTCTGGGGTAAACCATGGAAAGCTGTGTAGGTATGTATATTTGCGTGTGTGGACGTATGTATATACATGTGTATGGGGGGGTTGGGCCATTTCTTTCGTCTGTTTCCTTGTGCTACCTCGCAAACGCGGGAGACAGCGACAAAGTATAATAAAAAAAAAAATAATACATAATTCATATTGTCTGCCTTTATTCATTCCCACCGCCACCCCACCACACATGAAATAACAACCCCCTCCTCCAAATGTGCACAAGGTAGCACTAGGAAAAGACAACAAAGGCCACTTTCGTTCACGCTCAGTCTCTAGCTGTCATGTAATAATGCAACGAAACCACAGCTCCCTTTTCACATTCAGGCCCCTAAAAACTTTCCATGGTTTACCCCAAACGGTTCACATGCCCTGGTTCAATCCATTGACAGCACGTCGACCCCGGTATACCACATCGTTCCAATTCACTCAATTCCTCGCACACCTTTCACCGTCCTGCATGTTCAGGCCACGATCACACAAAATCTTTTTCACTCATTCTTTCCACCTCCAATTTGGTCTCCCACTTCTCCTCGTTCCCTCCACCTCTGACACGTATATCCTTTTTGTCAATCTTTCCTCACTCATTCTCTCCATGTGACCAAACCATTTCAAAACACCCTCTTCTGCTCTCTCAACCACGCTCTTTTTATAACCACACATCTCTCTTACCCTATTATTACTTACTCGATCAAACCACCTCACACCACATATTGTCCTCAAACATCTCATTTCCAGCACATCCACCCACCTCCGCACAACTCTATCCAAAGCCCACGCCTGGCAACCATATAACATTGCTGGAACCACTATTCCTTCAAACATACCCATTTTTGCTTTCTGAGAAAATGTTCTTGACTTCCACACATTCTTCAATGCTCCCAGAACCTTCACCCCCTCCCCCAACCTATGATTCATTTCCGCTTCCATGATTCCATCCACTCCCAGATATCTAAAACACTTCACTTCCTCCAGTTTTTCTCCATTCAAACTTACCTCCCAACTGACTTGTCCCTCAACCCTACTGTACCTAACAACCTTGCTCTTATTCACATTTACTCTCAACTTTCTTCTTTCACACACTTTACCAAACTCAGTCACCAGTTTCTGCAGTTTCTCACATGAATCAGCCACCAGCACTGTATCATCAGCAAACAACAACTGACTCACTTCCCAAGCTCTCTCATCCACAACACAGTGCATACTTGCCCCCTTTTCCAAAACTCTTGCATTCACCTTCCTAAGAAAGAAGCAGGAGGTCAAGAGAAAGGTGCAAGAGGTGAAAAAGACGGCAAATGAGAGTTGGAGTGAGAGAGTATCATTAGATTTTAGGGAGAATAAAAAGATGTTTTGAAAGGAGGTAAATGAAGTGCGTAAGACAAGGGAATCAATGGGAACTTTAGTGAAGGGGGTTAAATGGGGAGGTGATAACAAGTAGTGGTGATGTGAGGAGATGGAGTGAGTATTTTGAAGGTTTGTTGAATGTGTTTGATGATAGAGTGGCAGATATAGGGTGTTTTGGTCGAGGTGGTGTGCAAAGTGAGAGGGTTAGGGAAAATGATTTGTAAACAGGGAAGAGGTAGTAAAAGCGTTGCGGAAGATGAAAGCAGGCAAGGCAGCGGGTTTGGATGGTATTGCAGTAGAATTTAATGAAAAAGGGGGTGACTGTATTGTTGACTGGTTGGTAAGTTTATTTAATGCATGTATGATTCATGGTGAGGTGCCTGAGGATTGGCGGAATGCTTGCATAGTGCCATTGTACAAAGGCAAAGGGGATAAAAGTGAGTGCTCAAATTACAGAGGTATAAGTTTGTTGAGTATTCCTGGGAAATTATATGGGAGGGTATTGATTGGGAGGGTGAAGGCATATACAGAGCAGAGCTTCAGACTGGGGAAGAGCAGAGTGGTTTCAGAAGTGGTGGAGGTTGTGTGGATCAAGTATTTGCTTTGAAGAATGTATGTGAGAAATACTTAGAAAAGCAAATGGATTTGTATGTAGCATTTATGGATCTGGAGAAGGCATGTGATAAAGAGTTGATAAAGATGCTCTGTGGAAGGTATTAAGAATATATGGTGTAGGAGGCAAGATATCAGAAGCAGAAAAGTTTTTATCGAGGATGTAAGGCATGTGTACGTGTAGGAAGAGAGGAAAGTGATTGGTTCTCAGTGAATGTAGGTTTGCAGCAGGGGTGTGTGATGTCTCCACGGTTGTTTAATTTGTTTATGGAAATAAATAATTAAATATATAACAAGAAACCTGGATGTTTTGGCTCTGAGTGAAACGAAGCTCAAGGGTAAAGGGGAAGAGTGGTTGGGGATCGTTTTGGGAGTAAAGTCAGGGTTGGTGAGAGGACAAGAGCTAGGGAAGGAGTAGCACTGCTCCTGAAACAGGAGTTGTGGGCGTATGAGATAGGGGTATAAGAAAGTAAACTCTAGATTGATATGGGTGAAAGTGAAAGTGGCTGGAGAAAGATGGGTGATTATTGGTACCTATGCATCTAGCCATGAGAAGAAAGATCATGAGAAGCAAGTGTTTTGGGAGCAGCTGAGTGAGCGTGTTAGTAGTTTTGATGCACAAGTTCAGGTTATAGTGATGGCTGATTTGAATGCAAAGGTGAGTAATGTGGCAGCTGAGGGAATAATTAGTGTACATACATGGGGTGTTCAGTGCTGTAAATGGAAATGGTGAAGAACTTGTACATTTGTGTGCTGAAAAAGGACTGGTGATTGGGAATACATGGTTTAAAAAGATAGATATACATAAGTATGCATATGTAAATAGGAGAGATGGCCAGAGAACATTATTGGATTATGTGTTATTTGATAGGAGCGTGAAAGAGAGACTTTTGGATGTTAATGTACTGAGAGGTGAAACTGGAGGGGTCTCTGATCATTATCTTGTGGAGGCGAAGTTGAAAATTTGTAGAGGTTTTCAGAAAAGAAGAGAGAATGTTGGGGTAAAGAGAGTGGTTATAGTAAGTAAGCTTGGGAAGGAGACTTGTGAGGAAGTACCAGAAAAGACTGAATGCAGAATGGAAGAAGGTGAGAGGAAAAGACATGGGGGAGTGAGGGAGGAATAGGTTGTATTTAGGGAAGCAATGATGGCTTACACAAAAGATACTTGTGGCATGAGAAAGGTGAGAGATGGGCAGATTAGAAAGGGTAGTGAGTGGTGGGGATTAAGAAGCAAGATTATTAGTGAAAGATATGAGAAAGGCATTTGGACGATTTTTGCAGGGAAATATTTTTGCATGGAAATAGTGCAAATGACTGGGAGATGTATAATAGAAAGAGGCATGAGGTCAAGAGAAAGGTGTAAGAGGTGAAAAAGAGGGCAAATGAGATTTAGGGTGAGAGAGTATCATTAAACTCTAGGGAGAATATAGAGATATTTTGGAAGGAGGTAAATAAAGTGCATAAAACAAGAAAACAAATGGGAACACCGGTGAAGGGGGCTAACGGGGAGGTGATAACAAGTAGTGGTGATGTGAGAAGGAGATGTTTAGAGTTGCAGATATAGGGTGTTTTGGTCGAAGTGGTGTGCGAAGTGAGGTCAGGGAAAATGATTCGGTAAACAGAGAAGAGGTAGTGAAAACTTAAAGAAAATGACAGCCGCCAAGGCATTGGGTTTGGATGGTATTGCAGTGGAATTTATCAAATAAGAGGGAGACTGTGCTGTTGACTGGTTGGTATGGATATTCACTGTATGTATGGATCATGGTGAAGTGCCTGAGGATTGACGGATTGCATGCATAGTACCATTGACAAAGGCAAGGGGATAAGAGTGAGTGCTCAAATTACAGAGGTATAAGTTTGTTGAGTATTCCTGCAAAATTATATAGGAGGGTATTGATGGAGAGGGTGAAGGCAAGTACAGAGCATCAGATTGGGAAAAAGCAGTGTGGTTTCAGAAGTGGTAGAGGATGAGTGGATCAGGTGTTTCCTTTGAAGAATGTATGTGAAATACTTAGAAAAACAAATGGATTTGTATGTAGCATTTATGGATCTGGAGAAAGCATATGATAAGAGTTGATAGAGATGCCCTGTGGAAGGTTATTCATTTATCTATTATTTATTTTGCTTTGTCGTTGTCTTCCGCGTTAGGGAGGTAGCGCAAGGAAACAGACAAATGGCCCAACCCAACCACATACACATGTATATACATACATGTCCACACACGCATATATACATACCTATACAACTCAATGTACACATATATATACACACACAGACATATACATGTATACACATGTGCATAATTCATACTGTCTGCCTTTATTTATTCCCATCGCCACCTCGCCACACATGCAATAACAACCCCCTCCCCCCTCATATGTGCGAGGTAGCGCTAGGAAAAGACACCAAAGGCCCCATTCGTTCACACTCAGTCTCTAGCTGTCATGTAATAATGCACCGAAACCACAGCTCCCTTTCCACATCCAGGCCCCACACAACTTTCCATGGTTTACCCAGACGCTTCACATGACCTGGTTCAATCCACTGACGTGCTAGCACGTCGACCCCGGTATACCACATCATTCCAATTCACTCTATTCCTTGCATGCCTTTCACCCTCCTGCATGTTCAGGCCCCGATCACTCAAAATCTTTTTCATTCCATCTTTCCACCTCCAATTTGGTCTCCCACTTCTCCTCGTTCCCTCCACCTCCGACACATATATCCTCTTGGTCAATCTTTCCTCACTCATTCTCTCCATGTGACCAAACCATTTCAAAACACCCTCTTCTGCTCTCTCAACCACACTCTTTTTATTTCCACACATCTCTCTTACCCTTACATTACTTACTCGATCAAACCACCTCACACCACATACTGTCCTCAAACATCTCATTTCCAGCACATCCACCCTCTTCCGCACTACTCTATCCATAGCCCATGCCTCACAACCATACAACATTGTTGGAACCACAATTCCCTCAAACATACCCATTTTTGCTTTCAGAGATGATGTTCTAGACTTCCAAACATTCTTCAAGGCTCCCAGGATTTTCGCCCCCTACCCCACCCTATGATTCACTTCCGCTTCCATGGTTCCATCCGCTACCAAATCCACTCCCAGATATCTAAAACACTTTACTTCCTCCAGTTTTTCTCCATTCAAACTTACCTCCCAATTGACTTGACCCTCAACCCTACTGTACCTAATAAACTTGCTCTTATTCACATTTACTCTTAACTTTCTTCTTTCACACACTGTACCAAACTCAGTCACAAGCTTCTGCAGTTTCTCACATGAATCAGCCACCAGCACTGTATCATCACCGAACAACAACTGACACTTCCCAAGCTCTCTCATCCACAACAGACTTCATTCTTGCCCCTCTTTCCAAAACTCTTGCATTCACCTCCCTAACAACCCTATCCATAAACAAATTAAACAACCATGGAGACATCACACACCCCTGCCGCAAACCTACATTCACTGAGAACCAATCACTTTCCTCTCTTCCTACACGTACACATGCCTTACATCCTTGATAAAAACTTTTCACTGCTTCTAACAACTTGCCTTCCACACCATATATTCTTAATACCTTCCACAGATCATCTCTATCAGCTCTTTATCATGTGCCTTCTCCAAATCCATAAATGCTACATACAAATCCATTTGCTTTTCTAAGTATTTCTCACATACATTCTTCAAAGCAAACACCTGATCCACACATCCTCCACCACTTCTGAAACCACACTGTTCTTCCCCAATCTGATGCTCTGTACATGACTTCACCCTCTCAATCAATACCCTCCCATATAATTTACCAGGAATACTCAACATTTTTTTTTTTTTAAAGTCTCCCGCGTTTGCGAGGTAGCGCAAGGAAACAGACGAAAGAAATGGCCCAACCCACCCCCATACACATGTATATACATACGTCCACACACGCAAATATAAATACCTACACAGCTTTCCATGGTTTACCCCAGACGCTTCACAGGCCCCGATTCAATCCACTGACAGCACGTCAACCCCGGTATACCACATCGATCCAATTCACTCTATTCCTTGCACGCCTTTCACCCTCCTGCATGTTCAGGCCCCGATCACACAAAATCTTTTTCACTCCATCTTTCCACCTCCAATTTGGTCTCCCACTTCTCCTCGTTCCCTCCACCTCCGACACATATATCCTCTCCGTCACTCTTTCCTCACTCATTCTCTCCATGTGCCCAAACCATTTCAAAACACCCTCTTCTGCTCTCTCAACCACGCTCTTTTTATTTCCACACATCTCTCTTACCCTTACGTTACTTACTCGATCAAACCACCTCACACCACACATTGTCCTCAAACATCTCATTTCCAGCACATCCATCCTCCTGCGCACAACTCTATCCATAGCCCACGCCTCGCAACCATACAACATTGTTGGAACCACTATTCCTTCAAACATACCCATTTTTGCTTTCCGAGATAATGTTCTCGACTTCCACACATTCTTCAAGGCTCCCAGAATTTTCGCCCCCTCCCCCACTCTATGATCCGCTTCCGCTTCCATATACATATATATATATGTGTGTGTATATGAGTGGATGGGCCATTCTTTGTCTGTTTCCTGGTGCTTCCTCGCTGATGCGGGAACCACTGATTATGTATAATAAATAATAGCACAATACATAAAATCATTTTTGCAAAACTATAACGCAATTATCAACCAAAAAAATCTTTCATGGCTCTAATGCATCAAATGGAAATCAGCATGGGGAAGCTGAACCACCATGTTTGTTAGCATGAACAAACAAACACTTCAAACACTTCAGCATTTGCACTTTGTAATCTATAACACTGAACTTTTTGTTAAATGCTTACCACAATGATTACTAGTTTATCAACACCTTGTGCATGAACTTACTTATATCAAAATCCCCTCCCATGCAGAGGGTTAGTTCTGATCTTCTGGCATGGAAGAGCCATACTGTGCTTTTCATTTGATAAGCTTTACTGGCAAAATTCAGTCTTTTCATAAGAATCTAATTACATTCTATGTAAAATGTTTTGCTAAAAAACAATACTAATATTTTTTTTGATATGAAGTCATGCAATTTAGTTTTCAATACAACTCGATTTTTTGTCAGCTAAAAACAAGTCAAGGGAAATAAGTTTTCTTCTCTTTTTTCTTTTGCTTTGTCGCTGTCTCCCACGTTTGCGAGGTAGCGCAAGGAAACAGACGAAAGAAATGGCCCAACCCACCCCCATACACATGTATATACATACGTCCACACACGCAAATATACATACCTACACAGCTTTCCATGGATTACCCCAGACGCTTCACATGCCCTGATTCAATCCACTGACAGCACGTCAACCCCGGTATACCACATCGATCCAATTCACTCTATTCCTTGCCCTCCTTTCACCCTCCTGCATGTTCAGGCCCCGATCACACAAAATCTTCTTCACTCCATCTTTCCACCTCCAATTTGGTCTCCCACTTCTCCTCGTTCCCTCCACCTCCGACACATATATCCTCTTGGTCAATCTTTCCTCACTCATTCTCTCCATGTGCCCAAACCATTTCAAAACACCCTCTTCTGCTCTCTCAACCACGCTCTTTTTATTTCCACACATCTCCCTTACCCTTACGTTACTTACTCGATCAAACCACCTCACGCCACACACTGTCCTCAAACATCTCATTTCCAGCACATCCATCCTCCTGCGCACAACTCTATCCATAGCCCACGCCTCGCAACCATACAACATTGTTGGAACCACTATTCCTTCAAACATACCCATTTTTGCTTTCCGAGATAATGTTCTCGACTTCCACACATTCTTCAAGGCTCCCAGGATTTTCGCCCCCTCCCCCACCCTATGATCCACTTCCGCTTCCATGGTTCCATCTGCTGCCAGATCCACTCCCAGATATCTAAAACACTTTACTTCCTCCAGTTTTTCTCCATTCAAACTTACCTCCCAATTGACTTGACCCTCAACCCTACTGTACCTAATTAACTTGCTCTTATTCACATTTTATATCTGAAAAATAAAATTACTTTAAATGTGTGAAATCAGAATTGGAGTATGAGTAACAGGAAAGCTAATGAACTAGGGAAAAAATTGCCAAGAAATTTTCCAAAATTTTTCAATTTAGTTATTACCTTTCCATTCTTTATCATTATCATTCCAATGATAAGCATAAGTGTCTAGGTATGTTCTGGAAGTTTCAGAATTCTACTAACATGATAGTTTGTTCGTAAATGCTTTGAAAAGACATTCATCACCATGTACCAAAGTAGTGTACTATTACATTACATAATGTAAGTATACAATTCTTGGGCACAGGAGAGAAGAGGTTGAAGGGGAAAAGGCATGCTGTAGAGTACTGTTTGTCTGTCCTCCAATATTCCTGTGCCTACAGGCAGAGTTGCCAGAAGCCCACAGTTTTGTCAATATTGTCCTCAGAGTTGGTTTCACAGTTCTAAGGTAGTCAAATTCATTGTCATCTAAACCAATATGCACACACACAAAGGGGCATTGAAACAGACTTAACACAATATGGTGCATTATATTGTTACATGATCCTACATATCCTAAAATATAATCACACACACATAAAACAATGCTTCACAACACTGCATCATTTCTAAAGGGATCACAGATCTATCATATGCAAAGAAGGGCATTTTTGTGGGACACAACAGCAGTTCACACACAAATAATGGTTGCAAGTCTGAACTAGAGAAATAACATATGATACATCAATAAATGCTTTACAAATGGTTTTACACCTTTGGATGTATGAGGTAGTATTTTACATGTATCCATGCATGTTGTGTCAATAAGTGTTATTTCTAAGTTGAGGAACATACCGTCAAGAATTTTTCAGGTACAGCTGATGATATATCTATCCCACCTGTGCCTGTCATTTCATTTGTTACCCTGAAGTCATCCAATTCTATGTAATTCTATTCATTTATGGTAAATATCTCTGAACTTGATAATTCAACAAATTTGCCCATCGTGTAGGGCAATATTAAAACACTGTAATCCTCTATTCAGGTAAGAATCACCTTGAATAGCAATATCACTGGTTTCTCCTCTCTTGTTCTGAAAGTTCACATGATACAACCTACCATTGACCTTTTGTTGAAGGCAACTGTTGTTTTGTGTTCACTGAAGGTTAGAGCATTCAGCAATATTACTCTGAGGATTTTCACATTATTGAGTAGGTTTAGTCTGTGTCCAGTATTCTGTATTGTTTTTGATTTCTCTATTTTTCCCCTCCTGGATGAATTGAAACCTATCCCCATGGAAAAGCATATTGTTCTCGGTGGCCTACTGGAAGACTTCGTATAAGTCTCCTAATAGCCTTTCAGCATCCTTCATTAAAGTGATGTTCATACCTGTCCTTATAACATCTACAAAAGATACAAAACTGTGGTTCGAGCTTACATCAATGTCTGTTATAAGAATGAGGAACATATGGAGTGCAAGTACAGTTCCTTGCACGACTGAGTTTTTCACTGAGGAAGCACGAAAGATGGCACTGTTTACAAATGGATGTTGTGATCTCCAAGTTCAAATATCTTTATTAATCTCTCAGTTTTTCTGGTTATTGCCATCTTCTGTAATTGGTGTTATGAGACCTGGTCATGTTTAACAAATGCTTCCACAATATCTGTGTAAATCATATCAGCATTTTGTCTGTTTACCAGTTTTAAAAATCTTCTCATACTGATCAAACTAATGAGAGAAGTTAGATCTTCCTGCCCTGAAACCATGCTGCCCTGTGTTATTGGGACTGTTCAGTTCAATAAATTAAGTCAATTTGCCCCTTAAGACTTTTTCAAAGGTTTTGATAATGTGCAATTTTAGTGCTACAGGTTAATAGTTTTATGGGATTGCTTGTTTCAACCTCTGTTGAGTGGGGCAATGTGAGTCACTTCCTAATCTTATGGATAATGCCAGAATCTAGACTTTTTATCCACAGGATATTTAGCACTTACATAAGAAGTGTTTAATTTCTTTATGATGATCACGTTCCTGGGCCTGGGTCAGCATGCATAGACATGTTCTCAATGGCCCTAATGAAATTTTGTTGAGACAGTGATTGGAGATTAATGTTTTGGAAGAAATCTGCTGGGTTATCTATCAAGGTATTTTTTTTTTTCTTTTTTTTTTTTTTTTTTTTTGGGGGGGGGGGGGGCCTCAGGGAATACTAATTCATACTGGTTATATAAAATCTCTCATCTCACAGCAAAAGCACCTTCTTCAGTCGTTAGGGGGCCACTGGAATTTGTGGTTCTCGATTTGCATTTTACATAAAAGTAAAAGTATTTGGGCTTTTTATTTTGTTAATAATTCTTTCCTTTTCCAATGTTTCATACCACATTTGGAGTTTATAGTCAGTCTGATAGTTCACTGATAGGTCTTCCTCCTTTGTGTGAGTTGTGGCTTCTTCACAAGGTCAGAATCTAGACTTTTTATCCACAGGATATTTAGCACTTACGTAAGAAGTGTTTAATTTCTTTATGATGATCACATTCCTGGGACTGGGTCAACATGCATAGACATGTTCTCAATGGCCCTAATGAAATCCTGTTGAGACGGTGATTGGAGATTACTGTTTTGGAAGAAATCTGCTGGTTTATCTCTGGGACTGGGTCAACATGCATAGACATGTTCTCAATGGCCCTAATGAAATCCTGTTTTGGAAGAAATCAGCTGGTTTATCTATCTTCAAGGTATTTTTTTTTTTTGGCTCAGGGAATACTAATTCATACTGCTTAAATAAAATCTCTCATCTCACAGCGATCATCTGCAAAAGCACCTTCTTTTGTCATTAGGGGGCCAGTGGAGTTTGTGGCTCTCGATTTGCATCCTTTATGTGAGCTGTGGCTTCTTCACAAGGTCTGCAATTCTTTTTATTATCAGCAGAGAGTTCATCATCATTGTTCTACCATAATACTTTCATCTCCCTATTCGTAAACCATGCCATCTCCAGTGCTTTAACAATAAGAAGCTAAGTCCCCCAAGGAATTGCATTTGCACCCCTCCTCTCTCATAACTGACACTGATGCAAACATGAGCCACAGTTTCATATTACCCTTTGCACATGATACAAGGATAAGTACGAATATCAAATAAATGAATGATGCTGAAAGGCTAAAGAGAGATATATACAGTCTTCCACTGGACCACAGAGAACAGCATGCTTTTCCAAGGGGATAAGATTCAAATCCTTCAGTAACGGGAAAATGAAAAAAATAAAAAACACAAAATACCAAACACAGAGACTATTATAAACCAGCTGAATAATGTGAAAGCCCTCAGAGTAATAATGTCAATGACCTAACCTTCAGAGAACATAAAAAACAAAACAATCATCCCCATCAAAAGGATGATGGTCTGGATCCTGCGGACTTTCAAAAAAAGAAAAAATAAGTTTACAACACACAAGGTGCTAATTCTTTTCACAAACTGAATATTGCTGCGTTCTAACATCACCCTAAATGGATGGAAAATTTGCAGAATTATAGGTGTTCTAAGAAATTTCAAGACCCATGTTAATGTTGTGTATAAATCAAAATACTGGAAACAAATGAAATTACTAAGGCACAGCAGGAGAGGTACATCATCTATAACTGGGAAATCCATGAAGATATATATATATATGGTTCCCAACTTACAATCAGATATGACACCATCCCAGCAAGACAGTCATGGAAGACTGTAAAATACTACCTCTGAAATACAAATGAACAATATGCACAAAAGTACATGGAGAACCTCTGAAATCCAAAGCAACAATATGCTTGAAAGGAGACAGAGAACCAGAAACATGCCTGAAGCTGAACAATCTCCAAAACCCATGTCAACATACATTTAAGAGTGGAAAGATCTTCCTTCTCTCTATTACTTGACCACTATGACAAGACTGGTGATGCTCTGGAAAACAGACAAAATACTGATACAAAGAGATACACCATGGAATGCTCAGAGAAGTGAATTCAAGAGTACCCTAGACAAATACCCACAAAATGTACAAAACCAGCAAGGATATGGGGGCTACATGAGCCTGTGGGCTGTGGCTTCCAAAAGCTTAGTCAACCAACAACCCAACTCAACAGCCTAGTCCTAGCCCCTGGATGTAGGGGTAAAAGACACCTGAAAACTACAACTGGTTCAATAAAAAAGATTCATACCTAATCAAAGGAACAACAATGACCACCTTCATGTTCTCATCAAATCAGTTTCTTAATCAGAATTCTTTTTTAAATACTCAAGTAATTAAAAAATTGATTCCCCTTGATAT
Source organism: Panulirus ornatus (assembly GCF_036320965.1). NCBI lineage: Eukaryota > Metazoa > Arthropoda > Malacostraca > Decapoda > Palinuridae > Panulirus > Panulirus ornatus. The sequence goes on from NC_092264.1 coordinate 21,244,988, forward strand.
GAAAGAATATCATAAAAGAAAAATAAGACAACCTATATGTGGGTCATATTGCCCTCAACTTACCCAGGGGAAAATACACTTGTGGTGGAAGCATATTAGTAATGATTGGGGTGTCTAAATGTGTGTGGATGTAACCAAGATGAGAAAAAAGGAGAGATAGGTAGTATGTTTGAGGAAAGGAACCTGGATGTTTTGGCACTGAGTGAAACGAAGCTCAAGGGTAATGGGGAAGAGTGGTTTGGGAAGGTCTTGGGAGTAAAGTCAGGGGTTAGTGAGAGGACAAGAGCATGGGAAGGAGTAGCTCTACTCCTGAAACAGGAGTGGTGGGAGTATGTGATAAGGTGTAAGAAAGTAAATTCTAGATTGATGTGGGTAAAACTGAAAAAACATGGAGAGAGATGGGTGATTATTGGTGCATATGCACCTGGGCATGAGAAGAAAGACCATGAGAGGCAAGTCTTTTGGGAGCAGCTGAGTGAGTGTGTTAGTAGTTTTGGTGCACGAGAACGGGTTGTAGTGATGGGTGATTTGAATGCAAAGGTGAGTAATGTGGCAGTTGAGGGAATAATTGGTATACATGGGACGTTCAGTGTTGTAAATGGAAATTGTGAAGAGCTTGTAGATTTATGTGCTGAAAAAGGACTGGTGATTGATAATATCTGGTTTAAAAAGAGAGATGTACATAAGTATACACATGTAAGTAGGAGAGATAGCCAGAGAACATTATTGGATTACGTGCTAATTGACAGGCGCGTGAGAGGAGGAATGTCTGATCATTATCTTGTGGAGGCAAAGGTGAAGATTTGTAGAGGTTTTCAGAAAAGAAGAGAGAATGTTGGGGTGAAAAGAGTGGTGAGAGCAAGTGAGCTTGGGAAGGAGACTTGTGTGAGGAAGTACCAGGAGAGACTGAGTACAGAATGGAAAAAGGTGAGAACAAAGGACATACCAGGAGTGGGGAAGGAATGGGATGTATTTTGGGAATCAGTGATGGCTTGCGCAAAAGATGCTTGCGGCACAAGAAGCGTGGGAGGTGAAAGGGTACAGTGGTGGGGAAAAAAAGTAAGATTATTAGTGAAAGAGAAAAGAGAGGCATTTGGATGTTATTTGCAGGGAAATAATGCAAATGACTATAAGATGTATAAAAGAAAGAGGCAAGAGGTCAAGAGAAAGGTGCAAGAGGTGAAAAAGGGGCAAATGAGAGTTGGGGTGAGAGAGAATCATTAAATTTTAGGGAGAATGAAAAGATGTTTTGGAAGGAGGAAAATAAAGTGCATAAGAAAAGGGAACAAATGGGAACTTCAGTGAAGGGGGTTAATGGGGAGGAAATAACAAGTAGTGGTGATGTGAGGAGATGGAGTGAGTATTTTGAAGGTTTGTTGAATGTGTTTGATGATAGAATGGCAGATATAGGGTGTTTTGGTATAGGTGGTGTGCAACGTGAGAGGGTTAGGGAAAATGATTTGGTAAACAGAGAAGAGGTAGTAAAAGCTTTGCGGAAGATGAAAGCCGGCAAGGCAGCGGCTTTGAATGGTATTGCAGTGGAATTCATTAAAAAAGGGGGTGACTGTATTGTTGACTCGGTTGGTAAGGTTATCTAATGCGTGTATGACTCATCGTAAAGTGCCTGAGGACCGGTGGAATGCTTACATAGTGCCATTGTACAAAGGCACCAAAGGGGATAAAAGTGAGTGCTCAAATTACAGAGGTATAAGTTTGTTGAGTATTCCTGGGAAATTATATGGAGGGTATTGATTGAGAGGGTGAAGGCAGGTACAGAGCATCAAATTGGGGAAAAGCAGTGTGGTTTCAGAAATGGTAGAGGATGTGTGGATCAGGTGTTTGCTTTGAAGAATGTGAGAAATACTTAGAAAAGCAAATGGATTTGTATGTAACATTCATGGATCTGGAGAAGGCATATGATAGAGTTGATAGAGATGCTCTGTGGAAGGTATTAAGAATATATGGTGTGGGAGGCAAGTTGTTAGAAGCAGAGAAAAGTTTTTATCGAGGATGTAAGGGATGTGTACGTGCAGGAAGAGAGGAAAGTGATTGGTTCTCAGTGAATGTTGGTTTGTGGCAGGGGTGTGAGATGTCTCCATGGTCGTTTAATCTGATTATGGATGGGGTTGTTAGGGAGGTGAATGCAAGAGTTATGGAAAGAGGGGCAAGTATGCAGTCTGTTGTGGATGAGAGAGCTTGGGAAGCGAGTCAGTTGGTGTTCGCTGATGATACAGCGCTGGTGGCTGATTCGTGGGAGAAACTGCAGAAGCTGGTGACTTAGTTTGGTAAAGAGTGTGAAAGAAGAAAGCTGAGAGTAAATGTGAATAAGAACAAGGTTATTAGGTACAGTAGGGTTGAGGGACAAGTAAATTGGGAGGGAGGTTTAAATGGAGAAAAAATGGAGGAAGTGAAGTGTTTTAGATATCTAGGAGTGGATTTAGCAATAGATGGAACCATGGAAGCGGAAGTGAATCATAGGGTGGGGGAGGGGGGCGAAAGTTCTGGGAACGTTCAAGAATGTGCAAAAGTTGAGAACATTATCTCAGAAAGCAAAATGGGTATGTTTGAAGGAATAGTGGTCCCGACAATGTTATATGGTTGCGAGGCATGGGCTATTGATAGAGTTGTGCAGAGGAGGGTGGATGTGCTGGAAATGAGATGTTTGAGGACAATCTGGTGTGAGGTGGTTTGATCGAGTAAGTAATAATAGGGTAAGAGAGATGGGTAGTAATAAAAAGAGTATGGTTGAGAGAGCAGAAGAGGGTGTTTTGAAATGGTTTGGTTACATGGAGAGAATGAGTGAGGAAAGATTGACAAAGAGGATATATGTGTCAGAGGTGGAGGGAACGAGGAGAAGTGGGAGACCAAATTGGAGGTGGAAAGATGGAGTGAAAAAGATTTTGAGTGATCAGGGCCTGAACATGCAGGAGGGTGAAAGGCGGGCAAGGAATAGAGTGAATTGGAATGATGTGGTATACCGGGGTCGACGTGCTGTCAATGGATTGAACCAGGGAATGTGAAGCGTCTGGGGTAAACCATGGAAAGTTCTGTGGGGCCTGGATGTGGAAAGGGAGCTGTGGTTTCGTTGCATTATTACATGACAGCTAGAGACTGAGTGTGAACAAATGTGGCCTTTGTTGTCTTTTCCTAACACTACCTCGCACGTGCATGAGGAGGGGTTTGTTATTTCATGTGTGGAGGGGTGGCAATGGGAATGAATAAAGGCAGACAGTATGAATTATGTACATGTGTACATATGTATATATATTTTTTTTTTTTCTTATACTTTGTCGCTGTCTCCCGCGTTTGCGAGGTAGCGCAAGGAAACAGACGAAAGAAATGGCCCAACCCCCCCCATACACATGTATATACATACGTCCACACACACAAATATACATACCTACACAGCTTTCCATGGTTTACCCCAGACGCTTCACATGCCTTGATTCAATCCACTGACAGCACGTCAACCCCGGTATACCACATCGCTCCAATTCACTCTATTCCTTGCCCTCCTTTCACCCTCCTGCATGTTCAGGCCCCGATCACACAAAATCTTTTTCACTCCATCTTTCCACCTCCAATTTGGTCTCCCTCTTCTCCTCGTTCCCTCCACCTCCGACACATATATCCTCTTGGTCAATCTTTCCTCACTCATCCTCTCCATGTGCCCAAACCACTTCAAAACACCCTCTTCTGCTCTCTCAACCACGCTCTTTTTATTTCCACACATCTCTCTTACCCTTACGTTACTCACTCGATCAAACCACCTCACACCACACATTGTCCTCAAACATCTCATTTCCAGCACATCCATCCTCCTGCGCACAACTCTATCCATAGCCCACGCCTCGCAACCATACAACATTGTTGGAACCACTATTCCTTCAAACATACCCATTTTTGCTTTCCGAGATAATGTTCTCGACTTCCACACATTCTTCAAGGCCCCCAGAATTTTCGCCCCCTCCCCCACCCTATGATCCACTTCCGCTTCCATGGTTCCATCCGCTGCCAGATCCACTCCCAGATATCTAAAACATATATATATATATATATATATATATATATATATATATATATATATATATATATATATATATATATATATGTTTGTTTAATTTGTTTATGGATGGGGTTGTTAGGGAGGTGAATGTAAGAGTTTTGGAAAAAGGAGCAAGTGTGCAGTGTGTTGTGGATGAGAGAGCTTTGGAAGTGAGTCAGTTGTTCACAGATGATACAGCGCTGGTGGCTGATTCATGTGAGAGACTGCAGAAGCCGGTGACTGAGTTTTGTAAAGTGTGTGAAAGACGAAAACTGAGAGTAAATGTGAATAAGAGCAAGGTTATTAGATGCAGTAGGATTGAGGGTCAAGTCAATTGGGAGGTAAGTTTGAATGGAGAAAAACTGTAGGAAGTGAAGTGTTTTAGGTATCTGGGAGTGTATTTGGCAGTGGATGGAACCATGGAATCTGAAGTGAACCATTGGGTGTAGGAGGGGGCGAAAGTTCTGGGAGCATTGAAGAATGTGTGGAAGTTGGGAACATGATCTCAGAAAGCAAAAATGGGTATGTTTGAAGGAATATTGGATGCAATAATGTTATATGGTTGCGAGGCGTGGGCTATGGATAGAGTTTTGCGGAGGAGGGTGGATGTGCTGGAAATGAAATGTTTGAGGACAATAAGTGGTGTGAGGTGGTTTGATCAAGCAAGTAATAATAGAATAAGAGAGATGTGTGGTAATAAAAAGAGTGTGGTTGAGGGAGCAGAGGAGGGTGTTTTAAAATGGTTTGGTCACATGGAGAGAATGAGTGATGAAAGGTTGACCAAGAGGATATACGTGTCAGAGGTTGAGGGAACGAGGAGAAGTGGGAGACCAAATTGTAGGTGGAAAGATGGAGTGAAAAAGATTTTGAGTGATCAGGGCCTGAACATGCAGCATGAGGGTGAAAAGCATGCAAGGAATAGAGTGAATTGGAACGATGTGGTATACCGGGGTCAACGTGCTGTCAGTGGATTGAACCAAGGCATGTGAAGCATCAGGGGTAAACCATGGAAAGTTCTGTGGGGCCTGGATATGGAAAGGGAGCTGTGGTTTTGATGCAATATTACATGACAGCTAGAGACAGAGTGTGAATGAATGTGGCCTTTGTTGTCTTTTCCTAGCACTACCTCACACGCATGAGGGGGGAGGGGGTTGTTATTTCATGTTTGGCAAGGTGGCGATGGGAATGAATAAAGGCAGACAGTATGAATTACGAACATGTGTATATATGTATATGTCTGTGTGTATATATATGTAAACGTTGAAATGTATAGGTATGTATATTTGCGTGTGTGGACATGTATGTATATACATGTGTATGTGGGTGGGTTGGGCCATTCTTTTGTCTGTTTCCTTGTGCTACCTCGCTAACGCAGGAGACAGTGACAAAGCAAAATAAATAAAAATCAATAAATGTACGTGTATGGGTGATTATGTATGTATGTATGTATGTATTAGAGTGGATGAGCCGTTCTTTCTTCGTCTGTTTCCTGGCGCTACCTCGCTGATGCGGGAAATGGCAGTCAGGTATAAAAAAAAAAAAAAAATATATATATATATATATATATATATATATATATATATATATATATATATATATATATATATACGTTGAGATGTATAGGAATGTATATTTGTGTGTGTAGTCGTGTATGTATATACATGTGTATGTGGGTAGGTTAGGCCATTCTTTCGTCTGTTTCCTTGCGCTACCTCGCTAACGCAGGAGACAGCAACAAAGTAAAATAAATAAATAATCTTAGTAATACCATCCTACATCCTTTAGCTTTAGTCTCTCATACTTTTCTAAATGCATAGATGATTAAAATTCATTCATCTGGTAAGAGCCCCATGAAGAGAGCATATCACCTCAGCAATTATATCTTAAATGTTCTGAAACAAACCCATCACTTCCATCTATTTAACCCATTTTCTCTAGGAACTTTCTGAAAATGTTGATAATCATTATTTCCTGATTTACTTAACAACCTACAGAAAAGACCTCAATACAAAAAATATAAGAAAAATTCAATTTACCATTTCATCTGCTACATGTTGAATGTTCTGAACTAAATGGGTGTGAAAGCCAAATAAGAATTCCATTCCATTAAGACAGATCCCCCAAAATGCCAAAATATACCAAATAACAATGTATGCCAATAAAATATGCCCAATTAGAGTTCAATTGAGCAAACAGAACAATATCATTTAAGATGCACTGCTAATCAAAATACACCTTTAATTTTTTTTTTCATGCTATTCACCATTTCCCGCAATAGCAAGGTAGCGTTAAGAACAGAGGACTAGGCCTTTGAGAGAATATCTTCACCTGGCCCCCTTCTCTGTTCCTTCTTTTGGAAAATTAAAAAAAAAAAAACGAGAGGAGGATTTCCAGCCCCCCACTCCCTTCCCTTTTAGTCGCCTTGTACGACACGACACGACACGCAGGGAATACGTGGGAAGTATTCTTTCTCCCCTATCCCCAGGGATATCATTTAAATATAACATAAATATATCATTTATTCTTATTATATTATACTTAGTCGCTGTCTCCCGCGTTAGCAAAGTAGGACAAGGAAACAAACGAAAGAATGGCCCAACCCACCCACATACACATGTATATACATAAACGCCCACACACGCACCTATACATTTCAACGTATACATAGAGACATATACATATAAAAACATGTTCATACTTGCTGCCTTCATCCATTCCCGTCGTCATCCCGCCACATATGAAATAGCACATACAAACACACACCCTGCACACGCATGTGTGGTAGCACTAGGAAAAGGCATGTACAGAGCATCAGATTGGGGAAGAGCAGTGTGGTTTCAGAAGTGGTTGAGTATGTGAGGATCAAGCGTTTGCTTTGAAGAATGTTTTTTATATTTTTTCTATTATACTTTGTTGCTGTCTTCCGCGTTAGCAAGGTAGCGCAAGGAAACAGACGAAAGAATGGCCCAACCTACCCACAAACACATGTATATACATACATGTCCACACACGTACATATAAATACCAAAACATCTCAACATATAAATATAAATACACACACAGACATATACATATATACACATGTACATACTTCATAGTTTGCCACCCCGCCACACATGAAATGACAACCCCCTCCCATCGCATGTGCAAGAGGTAGCAGTAGGGAAAAACAACAAAGCCCACATTCGTTCACACTCAATCTCTAGCTGATATGTAATAATGCACTGAAACCACAACTCCCTTTCCACATCCAGGCCCAACAAAACTTTCCATGGTTTACCCCAGACGCTTCACATTCCCTGGTTCAATCCAATGACAGCATGTCAACCCCGGTATACAACATCATTCCAATTCACTCTACTCCTTGCACGCCTTTCACCCTCCTGCATGTTCAGGCCCCGATAACTCAAAATCTTTTTCACTCCATCCTTCCACCTCCACTTTGGTCTCCCACTTCTCGTCCCCTCCACCTCTGACACATATATCCTCTTTGTCAATCTTTCCTCACTCATTCTCTCCATGCGACCAAGCCATTTCAATACACCCTCTTCTGCTCTCTCAACCACACTTTTATTACCACGCATCTCTCTTACCCTTTCATTACTTACTCGATCAAACCTCCTCACACCACATTTTGTCCTTAAACATCTCATTTCCAACACATCCACCCTCCTCCACACAACCCTATCTATAGCCCATGCCTCACAACCATATAACATTGTTGGAACCAATATTCCTTCCGAGATGACGTTCTCGATTTCCATACATTCTTCAACGCTCCCAGAACCTTCGCCCCCTCCCCCACCCCATGACTCACTTCCACTTCCATGGTTCCATCCACTGCCAAAACCACTTCCAGATATCTAAAACACTTCACTTCCTCCAGTTTTTCTCCATTCAAACTTACCTCCCAATTGACTTGTCCCTCAACATTACTGAACCTAATAACCTTCCTCTTATTCGCATTTACTCTCAGCTTTCTTCTTTCACACACATTACCAAACTAAGTGACCAACTTCTGCAGTTTCTCACACGAATCAGCCACCAGTGCTGTATCATCAGCAAACAACAACTGACTCGCTTCCGAAGTCCTCTCATCTAAAACAATCTGCATACTTGCCCCTCTCTCCAAAACTCTTACATTTACCTCCCTAACAATCCCATCCATAAACAAATTAAACAACCATGGAGACATCACGCATCCTTGCCACAAAAAGACATTCAGTGGGAACCAATTACTTTCCTCTCTTCCTACTCGTACACATGCCTTACATCCTCAATAAAAACTTTTCATTGCTTCTAGCAATTCATCTCCCACAGCATATCTTCTTAATATAACATATACTCTTAATACATTCCATACAGCATCTCTATCAACTCTTATCATATGCCTTCTCCGGATCCATAAATGCTACATACAAATCCATCTGTTTTTCAAAGTATTTCTCACATACATTCTTCAAAGCAAACACCTGATCCACACATTCTCGACACTTCTGAAACCACACTGCTCTTCCCAAATCCGATGCTCTGTACATGCTTTCACCTTCTTAATCAATACTCTCCCATAAAATTTCCCAGGATTACTCAACAAATTTACACCTCTGTAATTTGAACACTCATCTCTATCCCCTTTGCCTTCGTACAATGGCACTATGCATGCATTCTGCCAATCCTCAGGCACTTCACCATGAACCATATTCTTTTTTTTTTTTTTTGGTCTCCCGCATTTGCGAGGTAGCGCAAGGAAACAGACGAAAGAAATGGCCCAACCCACCCCCATACACATGCCTTGATTCAATCCACTGACAGCACGTCAACCCCGGTATACCACATCGCTCCAATTCACTCTATTCTTTGCCCTCCTTTCACCCTCCTGCATGTTCAGGCCCCGATCACACAAAATCTTTTTCACTCCATCTTTCCACCTCCAATTTGGTCTCCCTCTTCTCCTCGTTCCCTCCACCTCCGACACATATATCCTCTTGGTCAATCTTTCCTCACTCATTCTCTCCATGTGACCAAACCATTTCAAAACACCCTCTTCTGCTCTCTCAACCACGCTCTTTTTATTTCCACACATCTCTCTTACCCTTACGTTACTTACTCGATCAAACCACCTCACACCAAACATTGTCCTCAAACATCTCATTTCCAGCACATCCATCCTCCTGCGCACAACTCTATCCATAGCCCACGCCTCGCAACCATACAACAACATTGTTGGAACCACTATTCCTTCAAACATACCCATTTTTGCTTTCCGAGATAATGTTCTCGACTTCCACACATTCTTCAAGGCCCCCAGAATTTTCGCCCCCTCCCCCACCCTATGATCCACTTCCGCTTCCATGGTTCCATCCGCTGCCAGATCCACTCCCAGATATCTAAAACACTTCACTTCCTCCAGTTTTTCTCCATTCAAACTCACCTCCCAATTGACTTGACCCTCAACCCTACTGTACCTAATAACCTTGCTCTTATTCACATTTACTCTTAACTTTCTTCTTTCACACACTACCAAACTCAGTCACCAGCTTCTGCAGTTTCTCACATGAATCAGCCACCAGCGCTGTATCATCAGCGAACAACAACTGACTCACTTCCCAAGCTCTCTCATCCCCAACAGACTTCATACTTGCCCCTCTTTCCAAAACTCTTGCATTCACCTCCCTAACAACCCCATCCATAAACAAATTAAACAACCATGGAGACATCACACACCCCTGCCGCAAACCTACATTCACTGAGAACCAATCACTTTCCTCTCTTCCTACACGTACACATGCCTTACATCCTCCATAAAAACTTTTCACTGCTTCTAACAACTTGCCTCCCACACCATATATTCTTAATACCTTCCACAGAGCATCTCTATCAACTCTATCATATGCCTTCTCCAGATCCATAAATGCTACATACAAATCCATTTGCTTTTCTAAGTATTTCTCACATACATTCTTCAAAGCAAACACCTGATCCACACATCCTCTACCACTTCTGAAACCACACTGCTCTTCCCCAATCTGATGCTCTGTACATGCCTTCACCCTCTCAATCAATACCCTCCCATATAATTTACCAGGAATACTCAACAAACTTATACCTCTGTAATTTGAGCACTCACTCTTATCCCCTTTGCCTTTGTACAATGGCACTATGCACGCATTCCGCCAATCCTCAGGCACCTCACCGTGAGTCATACATACATTAAATAACCTTACCAACCAGTCAACAATACAGTCACTCCCTTTTTTAATAAATTCCACTGCAATACCATCCAAACCTGCTGCCTTGCCGGCTTTCATCTTCCGCAAAGCTTTTACTACCTCTTCTCTGTTTACCAAATCATTTTCCCTAACCCTCTCACTTTGCACACCACCTCGACCAAAACACCCTATATCTGCCACTCTATCATCAAACACATTCAACAAACCTTCAAAATACTCACTCCATCTCCTTCTCACATCACCACTACTTGTTATCACCTCCCCATTTGCGCCCTTCACTGAAGTTCCCAGCGCTTTATTTACCTCCTTCCAGAACATCTTTTTATTCTCCCTAAAATTTAATGATACCCTCTCACCCCAACTCTCATTTGCCCTTTTTTTCACCTCTTGCACCTTTCTCTTGACCTCCTGTCTCTTTCTTTTATACGTCTCCCACTCAATTGCATTTTTTCCCTGCAAAAATCGTCCAAATGCCTCTCTCTTCTCTTTCACTAATACTCTTAATTCTTCATCCCACCACTCACTACCCTTTCTAATCAACCAACCTCCCACTCTTCTCATGCCACAAGCATCTTTTGCGCAATCCCTGGGGATAGGGGTGAAAGAATACTTCTCACGCATTCCTCACGTGTCGTAGAAGGCGACTAGAGGGGACGGGAGCGGGGGGCCAGAAATCCTCCCCTCCTTGTATTTTAAGTTTCTAAAAAAAATGGGAAACAGAAGGAGTCACGCAGGGAGTGCTCATCCTCCTCGTAGACTCAGATTGGGGAGTCTAAATGTGTGTGGATGTAACCAAGATGTGAAAAAAGAAGAGATAGGTACTATGTTTGAGGAAAGGAACCTGGATGTTTTGGCTCTGAGTGAAACGAAGCTCAAAGGTAAAGGGGAAGAGTGGTTTGGGAATGTCTTGGGAGTAAAGTCAGGGGTTAGTGAGAGGACAAGAGCAAGGGAAGGAGTAGCACTACTCCTGAAACAGGAGTTGTGGGAGTATGTGATCGAATGTAAGAAAGTAAATTCTCCATTAATATGGGTAAAACTGAAAGTTGTTGGAGAGAGATGGGTGATTATTGGTGCATATGCACCTGGGCATGAGAAGAAAGATCATGAGAGGCAAGTGTTTTGGGAGCAGCTGAATGAGTATGTTAGTGGTTTTGATGCACAAGACTGGGTTATAGTGATGGGTGATTTGAATGCAAAGGTGAGTAATGTGGCAGTTGAGGGAATAATTGGTATACATGGGGTGTTCAGCGTTGTAAATGGAAATGGTGAAGAGCTTGTAGATTTATGTGCTGAAAAAGGACTGGTGATTGGTAATACACACACACACACGCAAATATACATACCTATACATCTCAATGTACACATATATATACACACACAGACACATACATATATACCCATGCACACAATTCACACTGCCTGCCCCTATTCATTCCCATCGCCACCTCGCCACACATGGAATACCATCCCCCTCCCCCCCTCATGTGTGCAAGGTAGCACTAGGAAAAGACAACAAAGGCCCATTCGTTCACACTCAGTCTCCAGCTGTAATGCAATAATGCCCGAAACCACAGCTCCCTTTCCACATCCAGGCCCCACACAACTTCCCATGGTTTACCCCAGACGCTTCACATGCCCTGATTCAATCCATTGACAGCACGTCAACCCCGGTATACCACATTGATCCAATTCACTCTATTCCTTGCCCGCATTTCGCCCTCCTGCATGTTCAGCCCCCGATCACTCAAAATCTTTTTCACTCCATCTTTCCACTTCCAATTTGGTCTCCCACTTCTCCTTGTTCCCTCCACCTCCAACACATATATCCTCTTGGTCAATCTTTCCTCACTCATTCTCTCCATGTGCCCAAACCATGTCAAAACACCCTCTTCTGCTCTCTCAACCACGCTCTTTTTATTTCAACACATCTCTCTTACCCTAACATTACTTACTCGATCAAACCACCTCACACCACACATTGTCCTCAAACATCTCATTTCCAGCACATCCACCCTCCTGCACACAACTCTATCCATAGCCCATGCCTCGCAACCATACAACATTGTTGGAACCACTATTCCTTCAAACATACCCATTTTTGCTTTCCGAGATAATGTTCTTGACTTCCAAACATTCTTCAAGGCTCCCAGGATTTTCGCCCCCTCCCCCACCCTATGATTCACTTCCACTTCCATGGTTCCATCTGCTGCCAGATCCACTCCCAGATATCTAAAACACTTTACTTCCTCCAGTTTTTCTCCATTCAAACTTACCTCCCAATTGACTTGACCCTCAACCCTACTCTACCGAAAACCTTGCTCTTATTCACATTTATTCTTTCTTCTTTCACACACTTTACCAAACTCAGTCACCAGCTTCTGCAGTTTCTCACATGAATCAGCCACCAGCGCTGTATCATCAGCGAACAACAACTGACTCACTTCCCAAGCTCTCTCATCCCCAACAGACTTCATACTTGCCCCTCTTTCCAAAACTCTTGCATTTACCTCCCTAACAACCCCATCCATAAACAAATTAAACAACCATGGAGACATCACACACCCCTGCCGCAAACCTACATTCACTGAGAACCAATCACTTTCCTCTCTTCCTACACGTACACATGCCTTACATCCTCCATAAAAACTTTTCACTGCTTCTAACAACTTTCCTCCCACACCATATATTCTTAATACCTTCCACAGAGCATCTCTATCAACTCTATCACATGCCTTCTCCAGATCCATAAATGCTACATACAAATCCATTTGCTTTTCTAAGTATTTCTCACATACATTCTTCAAAGCAAACACCTGATCCACACATCCTCTACCACTTCTGAAACCACACTGCTCTTCCCCAATCTGATGCTCTGTACATGCCTTCACCCTCTCAATCAATACCCTCCCATATAATTTACCTGGAATACTCAACAAACTTATACCTCTGTAATTTGAGCACTCACTCTTATCCCCTTTGCCTTTGTACAATGGCACTATGCACGCATTCCGCCAATCCTCAGGCACCTCACCATGAGTCATACATACATTAAATAACCTTACCAACCAGTCAACAATACAGTCACCCCCTTTTTTAATAAATTCCACTGCAATACCATCCAAACCTGCTGCCTTGCCGGCTTTCATCTTCCGCAAAGCTTTCACTACCTCTTCTCTGTTTACCAAATCATTTTCCCTAACCCTCTCACTTTGCACACCACCTCGACCAAAACACCCTATATCTGCCACTCTATCATCAAACACATTCAACAAACCTTCAAAATACTCACTCCATCTCCTTCTCACATCACCACTACTTGTTATCACCTCCCCATTTGCGCCCTTCACTGAAGTTCCCATTTGCTCCCTTGTCTTACGCACTTTATTTACCTCCTTCCAGAACATCTTTTTATTCTCCCTAAAATTTAATGATACTCTCTCACCCCAACTCTCATTTGCCCTTTTTTTCACCTCTTGCACCTTTCTCTTGACCTCCTGTCTCTTTCTTTTATACATCTCCCACTCAATTGCATTTTTTCCCTGCAAAAATCGTCCAAATGCCTCTCTCTTCTCTTTCACTAATACTCTTAATTCTTCATCCCACCACTCACTACCCTTTCTGATCAACCCACCTCCCACTCTTCTCATGCCAAAAGCATCTTTTGCGCAATCCATCACTGATTCCCTAAATACATCCCATTCCTCCCCCACTCCCCTTACTTCCATTGTTCTCACCTTTTTCCATTCTGTACTCAGTCTCTCCTGGTACTTCCTCACACAGGTCTCCTTCCCAAGCTCACTTACTCTCACCACCCTCTTCACCCCAACATTCACTCTTCTTTTCTGAAAACCCATACAAATCTTCACCTTAGCCTCCACAAGATAATGATCAGACATCCCTCCAGTTGCACCTCTCAGCACATTAACATCCAAAAGTCTCTCTTTCGCACGCCTGTCAATTAACACGTAATCCAATAACGCTCTCTGGCCATCTCTCCTACTTACATAAGTATACTTATGTATATCTCGCTTTTTAAACCAGGTATTCCCAATCATCAGTCCTTTTTCAGCACATAAATCTACAAGCTCTTCACCAATATATATATATATTCCTTATCCCTGGGGATAGGGGATTAAGAATACTTCCCACGTATTCCCTGCGTGTCGTAGAAGGCGACTAAAAGGGGAGGGAGCGGGGGGCTGGAAATCCTCCCCTCTCTTTTTTTTTTTTTTTTTTTCCCAAAAAGAAGGAACAGAGGGGGCCAGGTGAGGATATTCCAAAAAAGGCCCAGTCCTCTGTTCTTAACGCTACCTCGCTAACGCGGGAAATGGCAAAAAGTTTGAAAAAAAAAAAAAAAAAAAAAAAATATATATATATATATATATATATATATATATATATTCTTTTCTTTCAAACTATTTGCCATTTCCCGCGTTAGCGAGGTAGCATTAAGAACAGAGGACTGGGCCTTTGAGGGAATATCCTCACCTGGCCCCCTTCTCTGTTCCTTCTTTTGGGAAAAAAAAAAAAAAGAGAGAGGGGAGGATTTCCAGCCCCACGCTCCCTCCCCTTTTAGTCGCCTTCTACGACAGGCAGGGAATACGTGGGAAGTATTCTTTCTCCCCTATATGTACTGAATATCCTCACAAACCAGTCTACAACACAGTCCCCCCTTTTTTAATAAATTCCACTGCAATACCGTCCAAACCCGCTGCCTTGCTGGCTTTCATCTTCCAAAAAGCTTTCACGACCTCTTCTCTGTATACCAAATCACTCTCCCTGACCCTCTCACTTCGCACACCCCCTCGGCCAATACACCCTATATCTGCCACTCTATCATCTAACACATTCAACAAACCTTCAAAATACTCCATCTCCTTCTCACATCACCACTACTTGTTATTACCTCCCCATTTGCCCCCTTCACCAATGATCCCATTTCTTCCCTAGTCTTACGCACTTTATTTACCTCCTTTCAAAACATTTTTTTATTCTCCATAAAATTTAATGATACTCTCTCACCCCAACTCTCATCTGCCCTCCTTTTCAACTTTTGCAGCTTTCTCTTGACCTCTTGCCTCTTTCTTTTATACATTTCCCACTCATTTGCACTATTTCCCTGCAAAAATAATCCAAATGCCTCTCTCTTCTCTTTCACTAATAATCTTACTTCTTCATCCCACCACTCACTGCCCTTTCTAATCTTCCCACCTCCAACTTTTCTCATGCTACAAGCATCTTTTGTGCAAGCAATCACTACTTCCCTATATACATCCCATTCCTCCCCCATTCCCCTTATATCATTTGCTCTCACCTTTTTCCATTCTGCGCTCAATTTCTTCAGGTACTTCCTTACAAAAGTCTCCTTTCCAAGCTCACTTATTCTCACCACTCTCTTCACCCCAACATTCTTTCTTCTTTTCTGAAAACCTCTACATATCTTCACCTTCGCCTCCACAAGATAATGATCAGACATCCCTCCATTTGCCCCTCTCAGCACATTAACATCCAAAGTCTCTCTTTCACGCACCTATCCATTAGCTCGTAATCCAATAATGCTCTCTGGCCATCTCTCCTACTTACATACATATACTTATGTATATCTCTTTTTAAACAAGGTGTTCCCAATCACCAGTCCTTTTTCAGCACATAAATCTACAAGCTCTTCACCATTTCCTTTTACAACACTGTCAACAGAACTGAACCAGGGCATGGGAAACATCCACTAATAGCATTATGATTAGGCTTGATGAAAAATTTCAAGAATATAATGGACAAAATCAAAAACATATTCATTAATGCAATATTCAGCAATAAAACAGATGACACCATCCATTACACTATCAATGCAAATACGAAAGATGTTGCCATGGAAACAAAATGTAAGCCCCCAGCTTTTGGACATAAAGGTCCAAAGCCTTCATATGAGTTGTTGCTAACAATGCCATAAATGCCAATGTCTAGCTCCAGAATGTCAAAATCATACATACTAAAGGACCAAAAACAAATCTAAAGGGAATTGCACAGGAATTAACAGCAATGATTAAGCCAAGAGGAAGGTGCAGCATTTTGTAGTATAAATGACACTTATAATTTAAGTTAACAAGATAATATTTTCTAGGGGTTGCATAACGAATTGAGAGTAATAAACCAGAAATTTTACTTTAGACCCCAAGTGAGAAATGTTACTTGTTTGCAAACCAATACTATGCTTTTTTTTTTTTTTTTTGCATTTTAATAAGATGCTAATGTTTTATAGCATTTCCAACATACTACATAATTACTCTTTCATGTCATGTGGTTTAATTGCCCCACAAGATTTTCTTTTTTTCATGGTGAATGCCATTGTATAAAGGCAAGGGGGATAAAGCCAAGTGTTCAACCTACAGAAGCATAAGTCTGTTGAATATACCTAGGAAGTTGTATGGGAAAGCACTGACTGAGACGGTAAAGGAATGTACAAAGCATCAGATTGGGGATGAGCAGTGCGGTTTCATTTGTGGTTGATGATACGTGGATCAGGTGTTTGCCTTTAAAGAATGTGTAAGGAAACTAAGAAAAACAGATGGATTTGTAAGCGGCATTTATGGACATAGAGAAGGATTTTCATAGGGTGGATAGAGATATTTTGTGGAAGGTATTAATATATGGAGTGGAGATAAGCTGCTAGAAGCAGAGTATTTTTCATCAAGGGTGTAATGCATGTATATGAGTGGGAAGAGAGTGAATGGTTCCAAGTGAAGGTTGGTCTGTGGCAGGGGTGTGTTATGTAATCACGGTTGTTCAATTTGTTTATGGATGGGGAGAAAAGGGAGGTAAATGCAAGTCTTGGGGAGAGTATCCAGTCTGTCATGGTGGAGAGGGTCTGGAAAGTGAGTAATGATACAGCAAAAAAAAAAAAAAAAAAGTATGTATGAAGGAATAGCAGTCCCAACAATATCACATGGTTGCGAGGCATGGGTTACAAAGTGTGGAGGAAGGTGAATGTTTTGGAAATGAAATGTTTATGGACAAAATGTGGTGCAAGGTGATTTGACAAAGTAAGTAATCAAAGGGCAAGAGAGATGTGTGGTAATAACAAGTCTGTTTGAGAGCAGAAGAGGGAGTGTTAAAACAGTTTGGACATATGGAGAAAATGACTGAGGAAAGGTTGACAAAGAGGATACACGTCAGAAATGGAGGGAGTAAGCATAGTGGAGACCAAACTGGAGGTAGAAGGATGGAGTGAAAAAGATCTTGAGCAATTAAGGCCTGAACATGCAGGAGGGTGTAAAGCATGCATGGAATACAGTGAATTGGAACGATGTGGTATACTGGGATCAACCTGCTGTCTATGAACCAAACCAAGGCATGCAAAGCATCCAAGGTAAACCATGGAAAGGTCTACAGGTTTCGATGCATTACACATGACAACTCGTGCATGGATGTGAACAATTGTGGCTTTTCTTTGTTTTCAGTCACTGATGGAAGACAGAGCAATCAGGTGCAGGAAGAAGAGGAGAATGGATATGTTCACATGGCTTTTACATATAAAAGAAAAAACACATAAATCATTATGACATTAGATGACTTTTGCAGGTGAATATGATGTTATAGAAAGCCATCTTAGAAGACCTTCATAATCTTTTGTAAAAAATTATGAAGAGCCTTGCTTAAGAAATTGGGAGTTTAATCGTTGTCACTCAAATCACTCACTGTTGAAGATGGTACCTAACCTCTATGCCATCCTAAGTATGGATGAAAGTTTAGTGAGGGAAAAACTCTTTTTCACTGGATGTGCAGGCCTCTTATGGTTGTGCCAGTATAATGCAGAAAGTGCGTTACAAACCAATGTTCTTTTCAAAACTTCTTCAGGTTTATCACAATCATTTGATGTCTTCACATTCATGACATGGTCAAACGGCAAAATCAAAGTAGTATTTTGCAACCATTTTGGCTGCAACTGATACATATATTTTCAAAACATATCCTTCATTATTTTGTGGTTGATAACATATGTGTCTCATTCAAAGATACTTAAATAATCCTAAATCACATTCTGCATTAGAATGCAGTTTTGATCTTTGTCAAGGCCCAAATTTTATGAACATTTTCCATTTTTTGTCCTTACAGTATATAATACGGCAAAGGTCACAATATAACTAATAATGTTTCATGAAATATGATAACATGTTGTAAGAACAAGTAGTGGTCTCATTAGAAGAAATCCAAGTGCACTCTCGACATTATTCACACGGTAAACGAATCATTAGGTTTTGGGACTGCTGCTACTGCATTCCATTTGAGAAACAAAATACCTAAAAACACTCATATGTGAAGAAAGGCTTGACAATATTGCCTTAACTGATGCTGTCATATTCCATGGAAGAGTAAAGAACAATATGTCATGAAACAGAGATTTTTAAATAACTGTGTATCCATCGGGTATTCCAAGACTTTAATTAAGTTGCTAAAGTCATAGGCCATGTACACAGTGAGGATGTATGTAATAGTACTTGGGAGGAGCCTTAGGCAGACGCATTAAGTAGACGTAGTCAGTAGGAACATGAGGTAGAAGCCTTGACAAACACTGCATTAGAGTTAACCTCTGCAAGTGACGTTAAGGGTGAGGCACTAAAGCATATGAAGCAGCAATGGAGTTCACTAGTCATGGATAATCTGTTGCTATGGCCAACCCCTTGAGGTAGTCCTAAGTGAGAACAGGCATCAGAAATATAGACAGATAGGGTAAACCATTGAAAGGTCTGTGGGGCCTGGTTGTAAGGAAATGTGGTTTCAGTGGATTGCACACAAGAGCCACAGAATGGAT
The DNA here is from genome assembly GCF_036320965.1 of Panulirus ornatus. Lineage (NCBI taxonomy): Eukaryota > Metazoa > Arthropoda > Malacostraca > Decapoda > Palinuridae > Panulirus > Panulirus ornatus. Next base: position 21,264,072 of record NC_092264.1, read on the forward strand.
GAGAGCCAACGTGGCCTTTCTTCATCTGTTCCTGGCACTACCTCACTAATGAGGGAAATGGCAATTATGTATAAAAAAAAAATGTAACAATGCTATTTCCTGTGGAGTGGGGTAGTGCAGGAAATGGATGAAGGCAAGCAAGCATGAATATGTACATGTGTATATATGTCTGTGTATGCATATGTATATGTATGAAAAGAAAGATTTGTAGTCAATCAGAAAAAAAAATATTTCACTCAAGTGGTTACCCCAAATCAGTTTTAATAGCACTTGACTTTATGTACTCAGATGAAGTTTGGGGTCTCCATAGTCCAATTCTTCCAAATTTCAATATCTGTTTAGTCACAATCTATTTGAATTATGGAATTTTTACCTTTAATTCAATGTTTCTAAAACTACTTCTACACTTCCACTTACTGCTGATGGGACAATAATGTTTCCCACTGAGAAAACACCCTTGAACTTCGTATTCAGTTCCTTACATATCCTTACATCATCCTCGGCCTGATATTACCTTATCATAGCAAACAACAAGTGACTCACTTCCCAAACCCTCTCATCCACAACGGACTGCACACTTGCCCCTCTCTCCAAAACTCTTACATTCACCTCCCTAACCATCCCATCCATAAACAAATTAAACAACCATGGAAACATCATGCACCCCCTGCAGCAAACCAACATTCACTGGGAACCATCCTTGGTCAAAACTTTTCACTGCTTCTAGAACTTACCTCCCACACCATATACTCTTTAAAACCTTCCACAAAGCATCTCTATCAACCCTATCATATGCCTTCTCCAGATCCATAAATGCAATATACAAATCCACCTGTTTTTCTAAGTACTTCTCACATACATTCTTCAAAGCAAACACCTGATCCACCCATCCTCAACCAATTCAGAAACCGCACTGCTCTATCCCAATCTGATGCTCTGTACATACCTTTACCCTCTCTTTTATTATACAAAATCACAGTTTCCCATGTCAGCGAGGTTGTGCCAGGAAACAGACGAAGAATGGCCCAACCAATCATATACACATATACAGGCACTCTTGGTTCCAAAGCCTTACCGGAATAAACATTTTGCTGGACAAACTGTGGTCACGTAATAATAATTCATCAACACTCCTCTAACCCACTAATCATACATATCCCATGTCTAAAGTATACCATGGACTACTAGAAATTTAAATTAAACAAATATTAAATGTTTGAGCACCCTATGATGTAAGTCTGTCCTTAGACTATTTGAATCCAGTGGGGTCTTCTTCGTCTTCTGTTGTAAATGTTTTCCTAGGTGTGCATCACCAGAATAATGTCGCTTCATCTGCATTATACACATGCTCAGGACTGAGGTGCTCGTCAGCTATGAGTTTCACAAATTCATCCACATACTCAGCAGCTACTTCATGGTTAATAGACCGCTTTTCTCAGCACACTTTATTCATGGAAATTCCATGACACTTCTAGAATCTTTGAAGCCATTTTTCACTACAGTCACGCTCATGTTGTAATTCAAGTTCTTTATGGAACAAATTAGCCCAGTCAATTATCATGCTACCTGACAAGTGAACTCCATCACTCCGACGCTGTCAAAATCATTCCATCATCACTCGATTGTACTCATTACTCTTACCATCTTTCATAGTTTTTCTAATCGTCATTTGCTTCTTGGAATCACTCTGCACAGAATTTCAATATTTTCTCACTTTGCTTCTTTATACCATAAACATTTGATGAACCTATACTGTAAATCTCACACAGCTTACGCATCGAAACACCACGGTCCATTTTTTCAACATTTCTACTTTATCTTGGATCGATATGGACTGGTGTCTACATTTGACACCAAGAATGACACTCTCATATGTCTTAAATGGAATAGCTAAGGTTAAATTTAAGCAAAATAAGCTAAGAATCTCAAAGAATTGTGGTATCACCACCAACAAGTGCAGTGTAAAGAATGTAAATAAGTGCACCTTAAAAACCGCAACCTATGGCCACTCAGTAAACATGTCTGGTGGCCACAGTAATATCATGTTCCCTCATGTAATTTTCTCCAGACTAAAGGAGGTGCCAAACCATCAGTTGCTGGAAATTTGATGGTGTACCTGTATATACACATAAGCGCATACATACACACATATATTTTCTTTATTTGCTTTGACGCTGTCTCCCGCGTTTGCGAGGTAGCGCAAGGAAACAGACAAAAGAAATGGCCCAACCCACCCCCATACACATGTATATACATACACGTCCACACACGCAAATATACATACCTATACATCTCAATGTACACATATATATACACACACAGGCACATACATATATACACATGCACACAATTCACACTGCCTTTATTCATTCCCATCGCCACCTCGCCACACATGGAATACCATCCCCATCCCCCCTCATGTGTGCGAGGTAGCACTAGGAAAAGACAACAAAGGCCCCATTCGTTCACACTCAGTCTCCAGCTGTCATGTAATAATGCCCGAAACCACAGCTCCCTTTCCACATCCAGGCCCCACACAACTTTCCATGGTTTACCCCAGACGCTTCACATGCCCTGATTCAATCCATTGACAGCACGTCGACCCCGGTATACCACATCGATCCAATTCACTCTATTCCTTGCACGCCTTTCACCCTCCTGCATGTTCAGGTCCCAATCACACAAAATCTTTTTCACTCCATCTTTCCACCTCCAATTTGGTCTCCCTCTTCTCCTCGTTCCCTCCACCTCCGACACATATATCCTCTTGGTCAATCTTTCCTCACTTATTCTCTCCATGTGCCCAAACCATTTCAAAACACCCTCTTCTGCTCTCTCAACCACGCTCTTTTTATTTCCACACATCTCTCTTACCCTTACATTACTTACTCGATCAAACCACCTCACACCACATATTGTCCTCAAACATCTCATTTCCAGCACATCCACCCTCCTCTGCACAACTCTACCCATAGCCCAGGCCTCGCAACCATACAATATTGTTGGAACCACTATTCCTTCAAACATACCCATTTTTGCTTTCCGAGATAATGTTCTCGACTTCCAAACATTCTTCATGGCTCCCAGGATTTTCGCCCCCTCCCCCACCCTATGATTCACTTCCGCTTCCATGGTTCCAACCGCTGCCAGATCCACTCCCAGATATCTAAAACACTTTACTTCCTCCAGTTTTTCTCCATTCAAACTTACCTCCCAATTGACTTGACCCTCAACCCTACTGTACCTAATAACCTTGCTCTTAGGGGATTGGGAGAAAGAATACTTCCCACGTATTCGCTGCGTGTCATAGAAGGCGACTAAAAGGGGAGGGAGCAGGTGGCTGGAAATCCTCCCCTCTTGTTTTTTTTTTTAATTTTCCAAAAGAGGGAACAGAGAACAGGGCCAGGTGAGGATATTTCCTCAGAGGCCCAGTCCTCTGTTCTTAACGCTACCTTGCTAACACGGGAAATGGCGATGTTTGAAAGAAAGAATATATATATCTTTTTTTTTTCTTAAACTATTCGCCATTTCCCGCATAAGCAAGGTAGCGTTAAGAACTGAGAACTGGGCCTTTTTTGGAATATCCTCACCTGGCCCCTCTGTTCCTTCTTTTTGGGGAAAAAAAAAAAAGAATTATATATATATATATATATATATATATTTGGATCTGGAGAAGGCATATGATAGAGTTGATAGAGATGCTCTGTGGAAGGTATTAAGAATATATGGTGTGGGAGGCAAGTTGTTAGAAGCAGTGAAAAGTTATTATCGAGGATGTAAGGCATGTGTACGTGTAGGAAGAGAGGAAAGTGATTGGTTCTCAGTGAATGTAGGTTTGCGGCAGGGATGTGTGATGTCTCCATGGTTGTTTAATTTGTATATGGATGGGGTTGTAAGGGAGGTAAATGCAAGAGTCCTGGAAAGAGGGGCAAGTATGAAGTCTGTTGGGGATGAGAGAGCTTGGGAAGTGAGTCAGTTGTTGTTCGCTGATGATACAGCGCTGGTGGCTGATTCATGTGAGAAACTGCAGAAGCTGGTGACTGAGTTTGGTAAAGTGTGTGGAAGAAGAAAGTTGAGAGTAAATGTGAATAAGAGCAAGGTTATTAGGTACAGTAGGGGTGAGGGTCAAGTCAGTTGGGAGGTGAGTTTGAATGGAGAAAAACTGGAGGAAGTGAAGTGTTTTAGATATCTGGGAGTGGATCTGTCAGCGGATGGAACCATGGAAGCGGAAGTGGATCATACGGTGGGGGAGGGGGCGAAAATTTTGGGAGCCTTGAAAAATGTGTGGAAGTCGAGAACATTATCTCGGAAAGCAAAAATGGGTATGTTTGAGGGAATAGTGGTTCCAACAATGTTGTATGGTTGCGAGGCGTGGGCTATGGATAGAGATGTGCGCAGGAGGATGGATGTGCTGGAAATGAGATGTTTGAGGACAATGTGTGGTGTGAGGTGGTTTGATCGAGTAAGTAACGTAAGGGTAAGAGAGATGTGTGGAAATAAAAAGAGCGTGGTTGAGAGAGCAGAAGAGGGTGTTTTGAAATGGTTTGGGCACATGGAGAGAATGAGTGAGGAGAGATTGACCAAGAGGATATATGTGTCGGAGGTGGAGGGAACGAGGAGAAGAGGGAGACCAAATTGGAGGTGGAAAGATGGAGTGAAAAAGATTTTGTGTGATCGGGGCCTGAACATGCAGGAGGATGAAAGGAGGGCAAGAAATAGAGTGAATTGGAGTCATGTGGTATACAGGGGTTGACGTGCTGTCAGTGGATTGAAGCAAGGCATGTGAAGCGTCTGGGGTAAACCATGGAAAGCTGTGTAGGTATGTATATTTGCGTGTGTGGACGTGTGTATGTACATGTGTATGGGGGGGGGGGGGTGGGGCCATTTCTTTCGTCTGTTTCCTTGCGCTACCTCGCAAACGCGGGACACAGCGACAAAGTATAAAAAAAAAAAAAAAAAAAAAAAAAATATATATTTTTTTATTTTTGCTTTGTCGCTGTCTCCCGCGTTTGCGAGGTAGCGCAAGGAAACAGATGAAAGAAATGGCCCAACCCTCCCCATACACATGTACATACACACGTCCACACACGCAAATATACATACCTACACAGCTTTCCATGGTTTACCCCGGACGCTTCACATGCCTTGATTCAATCCACTGACAGCACGTCAACCCCGGTATACCACATCGCTCCAATTCACTCTATTCCTTGCCCTCCTTTCACCCTCCTGCATGTTCAGGCCCCGATCACACAAAATCCTTTTCACTCCATCTTTCCACCTCCAATTTGGTCTCCCTCTTCTCCTCGTTCCCTCCACCTCCGACACATATATCCTCTTGGTCAATCTTTCCTCACTCATTCTCTCCATGTGCCCAAACCATTTCAAAACACCCTCTTCTGCTCTCTCAACCACGCTCTTTTTATTTCCACACATCTCTCTTACCCTTACGTTACTTACTCGATCAAACCACCTCACACCACACATTGTCCTCAAACATCTCATTTCCAGCACATCCATCCTCCTGCGCACAACTCTATCCATAGCCCACGCCTCGCAACCATACAACATTGTTGGAACTACTATTCCTTCAAACACACCCATATATATATATATATATATATATATATATATATATATATTTTCTTTATACTTTGTCACTGTCTCCCGCGTTTGCGAGGTAGCGCAAGGAAACAGACGAAAGAAATGGCCCAACCCACCCCCATACACATGTATATACATACGTCCACACACGCAAATATACATACCTACACAGCTTTCCATGGTTTACCCCAGACGCTTCACATGCCCTGATTCAATCCACTGACAGCACGTCAAACCCGGTATACCACATCGCTCCAATTCACTCTATTCCTTTCACCCTCCTGCATGTTCAGGCCCCGATCACACAAAATCTTTTTCACTCCATCTTTCCACCTCCAATTTGGTCTCCCTCTTCTCCTTGCTCCCTCCACCTCCGACACATATCTCCTCTTGGTCAATCTTTCCTCACTCATTCTCTCCATGTGCCCAAACCACTTCAAAACACCCTCTTCTGCTCTCTCAACCACGCTCTTTTTATTTCCACACATCTCTCTTACCCTTACGTTACTCACTCGATCAAACCACCTCACACCACACATTGTCCTCAAACATCTCATTTCCAGCACATCCATCCTCCTGCGCACAACTCTATCCATAGCCCACGCCTCGCAACCATACAACATTGTTGGAACCACTATTCCTTCAAACATACCCATTTTTGCTTTCCGAGATAATGTTCTCGACTTCCACACATTCTTCAAGGCCCCCAGAATTTTCGCCCCCTCCCCCACCCTATGATCCACTTCTGCTTCCATGGTTCCATCCGCTGCCAGATCCACTCCCAGATATCTAAAACACTTCACTTCCTCCAGTTTTTCTCCATTCAAACTTACCTCCCAATTGACTTGACCCTCAACCCTACTGTACCTAATAACCTTGCTCTTATTCACATTTACTCTTAACTTTCTTCTTCCACACACTTTACCAAACTCAGTCACCAGCTTCTGCAGTTTCTCACATGAATCACCCACCAGCGCTGTATCATCAGCGAACAACAACTGACTCACTTCCCAAGCTCTCTCATCCCCAACAGACTTCATACTTGCCCCTCTTTCCAAAACTCTTGCATTTACCTCCCTAACAACCCCATCCATAAACAAATTAAACAACCATGGAGACATCACACACCCCTGCCGCAAACCTACATTCACTGAGAACCAATCACTTTCCTCTCTTCCTACACGTACACATCCCTTACATCCTCCATAAAAACTTTTCACTGCTTCTAACAACTTTCCTCCCACACCATATATTCTTAATACCTTCCACAGAGCATCTCTATCAACTCTATCATATGCCTTCTCCAGATCCATAAATGCTACATACAAATCCATTTGCTTTTCTAAGTATTTCTCACATACATTCTTCAAAGCAAACACCTGATCCACACATCCTCTACCACTTCTGAAACCACACTGCTCTTCCCCAATCTGATGCTCTGTACATGCCTTCACCCTCTCAATCAATACCCTCCCATATAATTTACCAGGAATACTCAACAAACTTATACCTCTGTAATTTGAGCACTCACTCTTATCCCCTTTGCCTTTGTACAATGGCACTATGCACGCATTCCGCCAATCCTCAGGCACCTCACCATGAGTCATACATACATTAAATAACCTTACCAACCAGTCAACAATACAGTCACCCCCTTTTTTAATAAATTCAACTGCAATACCATCCAAACCTGCTGCCTTGCCGGCTTTCATCTTCCGCAAAGCTTTTACTACCTCTTCTCTGTTTACCAAATCATTTTCCCTAACCCTCTCACTTTGCACACCACCTCGACCAAAACACCCTATATCTGCCACTCTATCATCAAACACATTCAACAAACCTTCAAAATACTCACTCCATCTCCTTCTCACATCACCACTACTTGTTATCACCTCCCCATTTGCGCCCTTCACTGCAGTTCCCATTTGCTCCCTTGTCTTACGCACTTTATTTACCTCCTTCCAGAACATCTTTTCATTCTCCCTAAAATTTAATGATACTCTCTCACCCTAACTCTCATTTGCCCTTTTTTTCACCTCTTGCACCTTTCTCTTGACCTCCTGTCTCTTTCTTTTATACATCTCCCACTCAATTGCATTTTTTCCCTGCAAAAATCGTCCAAATGCCTCTCTCTTCTCTTTCACTAATACTCTTACTTCTTCATCCCACCACTCACTACCCTTTCTAATCAACCCACCTCCCACTCTTCTCATGCCACAAGCATCTTTTGCGCAATGTCTGGGGAGTAAAGTCAGGGGTTAGTGAGAGGACAAGAGCAAGGGAAGGAGTAGCAATACTCCTGAAACAGGAGTTGTGGGAGTATGTGATAGAGTGTAAGAAAGTAAATTCTCGATTAATATGGGTAAAACTGAAAGTTGATGGAGAGAGGTGGGTGATTATTGGTGCATATGCACCTGGGCATGAGAAGAAAGATCAAGAGAGGCAAGTGTTTTGGGAGCAGCTGAATGAGTGTGTTAGTGGTTTTGATGCACGAGACCGGGTTATAGTGATGGGTGATTTGAATGCAAAGGTGAGTAATGTGGCAGTTGAGGGAATAATTGGTATACATGGGGTGTTCAGTGTTGTAAATGGAAATGGTGAAGAGCTTGTAGATTTATGTGCTGAAAAAGGACTGATGATTGGGAATACCTGGTTTAAAAAGCGAGATATACATAAGAATACTTATGTTGATAGAGATGCTCTGTGGAAGGTATTAAGAATATATGGTGTGGGAGGAAAGTTGTTAGAAGCAGTGAAAAGTTTTTATCGAGGATGTAAGGCATGTGTACGTGTAGGAAGAGAGGAAAGTGATTGGTTCTCAGTGAATGTAGGTTTGCGGCAGGGGTGTGTGATGTCTCCATGGTTGTTTAATTTGTTTATGGATGGGGTTGTTAGGGAGGTAAATGCAAGAGTCCTGGAAAGAGGGGCAAGTATGAAGTCTGTTGGGGATGAGAGAGCTTGGGAAGTGAGTCAGTTGTTGTTCGCTGATGATACAGCGCTGGTGGCTGATTCATGTGAGAAACTGCAGAAGCTGGTGACTGAGTTTGGTAAAGTGTGTGGAAGAAGAAAGTTAAGAGTAAATGTGAATAAGAGCAAGGTTATTAGGTACAGTAGGGTTGAGGGTCAAGTCAATTGGGAGGTGAGTTTGAATGGAGAAAAACTGGAGGAAGTGAAGTGTTTTAGATATCTGGGAGTGGATCTGTCAGCGGATGGAACCATGGAAGCGGAAGTGGATCATAGGGTGGGGGAGGGGGCGAAAATTTTGGGAGCCTTGAAAAATGTGTGGAAGTCGAGAACATTATCTCGGAAAGCAAAAATGGGTATGTTTGAAGGAATAGTGGTTCCAACAATGTTGTATGGTTGCGAGGCGTGGGCTATGGATAGAGTTGTGCGCAGGAGGATGGATGTGCTGGAAATGAGATGTTTGAGGACAATGTGTGGTGTGAGGTGGTTTGATCGAGTAAGTAACGTAAGGGTAAGAGAGATGTGTGGAAATAAAAAGAGCGTGGTTGAGAGAGCAGAAGAGGGTGTTTTGAAATGGTTTGGGCACATGGAGAGAATGAGTGAGGAAAGATTGACCAAGAGGATATATGTGTCGGAGGTGGAGGGAACGAGGAGAAGAGGGAGACCAAATTGGAGGTGGAAAGATGGAGTGAAAAAGATTTTGTGTGATCGGGGCCTGAACATGCAGGAGGGTGAAAGGAGGGCAAGGAATAGAGTGAATTGGAGCGATGTGGTATACAGGGGTTGACGTGCTGTCAGTGGATTGAATCAAGGCATGTGAAGCGTCTGGGGTAAACCATGGAAAGCTGTGTAGGTATGTATATTTGCGTGTGTGGACGTGTGTATGTACGTGTGTATGGGGGTTGGGCCATTTCTTTCGTCTGTTTCCTCGCGCTACCTCGCAAACGCGGGAGACAGCGACAAAGTAAAAAAAAAAAAAAAAAAAAAAAAAAAAAAAAAAAAAAAAAAAACTTATGTAAGTAGGAGAGATGGCCAGAGAGCGTTATTGGATTACGTGTTAATTGACAGGCGTGCGAAAGAGAGACTTTTGGATGTTAATGTGCTGAGAGGTGCAACTGGAGGGATGTCTGATCATTATCTTGTGGAGGCTAAGGTGAAGATTTGTATGGGTTTTCAGAAAAGAAGAGTGAATGTTGGGGTGAAGAGGGTGGTGAGAGTAAGTGAGCTTGAGAAGGAGACCTGTGTGAGGAAGTACCAGAAGAGACTGAGTACAGAATGGAAAAAGGTGAGAACAATGGAAGCAAGGGGAGTGCGGGAGGAATGGGATGTATTTAGGGAATCAGTGATATATATATATATATATATATATATATATATATATATATATATATATATATATATATTTTTTTTTATACTTTGTCACTGTCTCCCGCGTTTGCGAGGTAGCGCAAGGAAACAGACGAAAGAAATGGCCCAACCCCCCCCCCATACACATGTACATACACACGTCCACACACGCAAATATACATACCTACACAGCTTTCCATGGTTTACCCCAGACGCTTCACATGCCTTGATTCAATCCACTGACAGCACGTCAACCCCTGTATACCACATCGTTCCAATTCACTCTATTCCTTGCCCTCCTTTCACCCTCCTGCATGTTCAGGCCCCGATCACACAAAATCTTTTTCACTCCATCTTTCCACCTCCAATTTGGTCTCCCTCTTCTCCTCGTTCCCTCCACCTCCGACACATATATCCTCTTGGTCAATCTTTCCTCACTTATTCTCTCCATGTGCCCAAACCATTTCAAAACACCCTCTTCTGCTCTCTCAACCACGCTCTTTTTATTTCCACACATCTCTCTTACCCTTACGTTACTTACTCGATCAAACCACCTCACACCACACATTGTCCTCAAACATCTAATTTCCAGCACATCCATCCTCCTGCGCACAACTCTATCCATAGCCCACGCCTCGCAACCATACAACATTGTTGGAACCACTATTCCTTCAAACATACCCATTTTTGCTTTCCGAGATAATGTTCTCGACTTCCACACATTCTTCAAGGCTCCCAGAATTTTCACCCCCTCCCCCACCCTATGATTCACTTCCGCTTCCATGGTTCCATCCGCTGCCAGATCCACTCCCAGATATCTAAAACACTTCACTTCCTCCAGTTTTTCTCCATTCAAACTCACCTCCCAATTGACTTGACCCTCAACCCTACTGTACCTAATAACCTTGTTCTTATTCACATTTACTCTTAACTTTCTTCTTTCACACACTTTACCAAACTCAGTCACCAGCTTCTGCAGATTCTCACATGAATCAGCCACCAGCGCTGTATCATCAGCGAACAACAACTGACTCACTTCCCAAGCTCTCTCATCCCCAACAGACTTCATACTTGCCCCTCTTTCCAAAACTCTTGCATTTACCTCCCTAACAACCCCATCCATAAACAAATTAAACAACCATGGAGACATCACACACCCCTGCCGCAAACCTACATTCACTGAGAACCAATCACTTTCCTCTCTTCCTACACGTACACATGCCTTACATCCTCCATAAAAACTTTTCACTGCTTCTAACAACTTTCCTCCCACACCATATATTCTTAATACCTTCCACAGAGCATCTCTATCAACTCTATCATATGCCTTCTCCAGATCCATAAATGCTACATACAAATCCATTTGCTTTTCTAAGTATTTCTCACATACATTCTTCAAAGCAAACACCTGATCCACACATCCTCTACCACTTCTGAAACCACACTGCTCTTCCCCAATCTGATGCTCTGTACATGCCTTCACCCTCTCAATCAATACCCTCCCATATAATTTACCAGGAATACTCAACAAACTTATACCTCTGTAATTTGAGCACTCACTCTTATCCCCTTTGCCTTTGTACAATGGCACTATGCACGCATTCCGCCAATCCTCAGGCACCTCACCATGAGTCATACATACATTAAATAACCTTACCAACCAGTCAACAATACAGTCACCCCCTTTTTTAATAAATTCAACTGCAATACCATCCAAACCTGCTGCCTTGCCGGCTTTCATCTTCCGCAAAGCTTTTACTACCTCTTCTCTGTTTACCAAATCATTTTCCCTAACCCTCTCACTTTGCACACCACCTCGACCAAAACACCCTATATCTGCCACTCTATCATCAAACACATTCAACAAACCTTCAAAATACTCACTCCATCTCCTTCTCACATCACCACTACTTGTTATCACCTCCCCATTTGCGCCCTTCACTGAAGTTCCCATTTGCTCCCTTCTCTTACGCACTTTATTTACCTCCTTCCAGAACATCTTTTTATTCTCCCTAAAATTTAATGATACTCTCTCACCCCAACTCTCATTTGCCCTTTTTTTCACCTCTTGCACCTTTCTCTTGACCTCCTGTCTCTTTCTTTTATACGTCTCCCACTCAATTGCATTTTTTCCCTGCAAAAATCGTCCAAATGCCAAATGTCCCCAAACATTTCCTCCACACAACCCTATCTATAGCCCATGCCTTGCAACCATACAAAATTGTTAGAATTACTATTCCTTCAAACATACCCATTTTGTTCTCCAAGATAACATTCTCCCCTTCCACACATTTTTCATTGCTCCCAGAGCCTTCTTCCCCCACCGTATGACTCACTTCTGCTCCCATGGCTTCATCCACTGCTAAGTCCATTCCCAGATATTCAAAACACTTCACTTCCTCAAATTCTTTTCCTTTCAAACTTAAACCCAATTAATTTTTGCTCACCCTTCATCCTTTTCAGATGCTAACCTGCCCCATAGTAAACAGCATCGCCACCCCCTGCATCAGTGAGGTAGTGCAAGAAACATATGAGGTAAGTCCACATCCACTCACATCCATAAAGAAAGTGTCAAGTGTAATGTACTGAAACCACAGCTCCCAAAGACCTTTCCAAAGGTTTACCCCGGATGTTTCACATGCCCTGGTTCATACCACAGAGGGAACATTGACCTAAGCATACCACAATTCACTCTATTCCGCACCCCCTTTCACCCCTCCTGCTTTTAAAAGGCCCCAAATTCCCAAAATCTTTTCACCCACCCTTCCCCCCTTTCCAATTTGGTTTCCCTCTTTTTTGCCCCTTCCATTTTAAACAAATAAAAACCCCCTTTGTCAATTTTTCCTCCCCAAAACCCTCCAAATTCCCCAAACCTTTTAAAAAAACCCCTTTTTTTCCTCTAAACCAAACGCTTTTTTTTTTCCACCTCTCTTTACCCTTTTTCCTTACTAATCAAACCCCCCTCACACCACATATTGTCCCAAACATCTCCTTTCCAGCACAGCCACCTCCTCTGCACAACCTACGCCAAAAAAAGCCCAGGCCTCGCAACCACACAATATTGTTGAACCACTATCCTTCAAACATACCCATTTTTGCTTTCCGAGAAAAATGTTCTCGAACTTCCAAACATCTTCATGGCTCCCAGGATTTTCCGCCCCCTCCCCCACCCTATGATTCACTTCCGCTTCCCAATGGTCCAACCCGCTGCCAGATCCACCCCAGAATCTAAAAACACTTTACTTCCTTCCTCCAGTTTTTCCTTCCCCTCTCCATTCATACTTACCTCCCAATTGACTGGAAACCCTAAACCACTGAACCTAATAACCTTGCTCATGAGGGATTGGGAGAAAAAAATACTTCCTCCACTTAATTCGCTGCGTGTATAGAAGGCGACGAAAAGGGGAGGGAGCATGGTGGCTGGAAATCCTCCCCTCATAGTTTTTTTTTTTAATTTTCCAAAAGAGGGAACATAGAACAGGGCCAGGGTGGGATATTTTCCTCAGAGGAAGGCCAGTCCTCAGTTCCTTAACCTACATGTCTAACACGGGAAATGGCGATGTTTGAAAGAAAGAATATATATATCTTTTTTTTTTCTTAAACTATACGCCAATTTCCCGCATAAGCAAGGTAGCGTTAAGAACTGAGAAACTGGGCCTTTTTTGGAAAATCCTCACCTGGCCCCTCTGTTATCCTTCATTTTGGGGAAAAAAAAAAAAGAATTATATATATATATATATATATATATATTTGTATCCTGGAGAAGGCAATTTAATAGAGTTGAATAGATATTGCTCTTGGTGGAAGGTTTTTAAGAATATATGGTGTGGAGAGGCAAGTTGTTAGAAGCAGTAAGAAAAAGTTATTATCGAGGATGTAATGCATGTGTACGTGTAGGACAGAGGAAAGTGATTGGTTCTCATTGAATGAGGTATTGCGGCAGGGATGTGAGAAGTCGTCCACAGGGTTTGTTTAATTTTGTTAAGGATGGGGGTGTAAGGGAGGTAAATGCAAGAGTCCTGGAAAGAGGGCAAGTATGAAGTCTGTTGCGGATGAGAGAGCTGTTGGGGAAGGTGAGTCAGTCGTTGTTTCGCTAAATGATGATACAGCGCTGGTGGCTGAATCAGTGAGAAACTGCATAAGCTGTTGACTGAGTTTGGTAAAGTGTGTTGAATAATAAAGATGAGAGTAAATGTGAATTAAAGCAAGGATATTAGTTACAGATATGGGTGAGGGTCAAGTCAGATTGGGAGGTGAGGTTTGAATGGAGAAAAACTGGAGGAAGTGAAGTTTTTTAGATATCTGGTGAGTGGATCTGTCAGACGGATGGAACCTGAAGCGTAAAGTGGATCATACGGGTGGGGGATGGGGCGAAAATTTTTTGGGGGCCAGAAAAATTTGTGGAAGTCGAGAACATAATCTCGAAAGCACAAAATGGGGGATGTTTTAGGGAATAGGAGGGTTCCAACAATGATTGTAATGGTTTGCGAGGCGTGGGCTAATGGATAGAGATTGTTCGCAGAGGATGGATGAGCTGGAAATGAGATGTTTGAGGACAATGTTGTGGTGTGATGTGAGTGTTGGATCGAGTAAGTAAAGTAAGGGTAAGAGAGATGTGTGGGAATAAAAAGAGCGTGGTTGAAGGAGAGCAGAAGAGGGTGTTTTTTAAATGGTTTGAGGCACTATGGAGAGAATGAGTGAGGGAGAGAATGACCAAGAGGATATATGTGTCGGAAGGTGGAGGTAAACGAGGAGAAGAGGGGGGAGACCGCAAATTGGAGGTGAAAGATGGAGTGAAAAAGATTTTGTGTGATCAGGGGCCCTGAACATGCAGGAGGATGAAAGAGGGCAAGAAAAAGAGTGAATTGGAGTCATGTGGGTATAAGGGGTTGACGTGCTGTCAGTGGATTGAAGCAAGGCAGATGAAGGCGTCTGGGGTAAAAACCCTGTGGAAAGCTGTTGTAGTATTATATTGCTGGTGACGTGTGTATGTACATGTGGTATGGGGGGGGGGTGGGGTTGTGCCAATTCTTTGTTCGTCTGTTTCTCCCCCCTTGCCTACCATCGCAAACGCGGCACACAGCGACAGAAAGTAAAAAAAAAAAAAAAAAAAAAAAAAAAAAAAATAATATTTTTTTATTTTTAGCTTTGTCGCTGTCTCCCGCGTTTGCTGGTAGCGCAAGGAAACAGATGAAAGAAATGGCCCGCAACACCTCCCCATACACATTACAATACACACGTCCACACACGCAAATATAACATACCTACACAGCTTCCCATGGTTTTTCCCCTGGCGCGATCACATCCCTTGATTCAATCCACTGACAGCACGTCAACCCCGGTATAAGTTACCACTAATCGCTCCAATTCACTCTATTCTCCTTCCCTCCTTTCACCCTCCTGCAAGTTCAGGCCCCGATCACACAAAATATCCTTTTCACTCCATCTTTCCACCTCCAAATTTTTGGTCTCCCCTTTTTTTCCTCTTCCCTCCACCTCCGACACATATACCCTTTGGGTAATCTTTCCTAAAAATTTCATTCTCCCCATGTGCCCAAACCTTTTTCAAAACACCCTCTTCTCCTCTCAACCACGCTCTTTTTATTTCCACAAAATTTTTTTTTTTTGTCCCCAAAACTCTCATTTCCAGCACTCCATCCTCCTGCGCACAACCTACCCAAAAAACCCGCCTCGAAACCCATACAACATTGTTGGAACTACTATCCTCAAACAAAAAACCATTATATTATATATATATATATAAAAATTTATATATTTTTTCTTTATCCTTTTTTTTCCCCCTGTCTCCCGCGTTGCGAGGTAACCCGAAAGGGAAAACAGACGAAAGGGAAAATGGCCCAACCCACCCCCATAACTGAAATATCTTTCGTCCACAAACGAAAAATTTTACAAAAACCTACCCCGGTTTCATGGTTCCCCCCCAAGCTTCACATGCCCTAAATCAATCCACTGCAGCCTTCAAACCCGGTATAAACCCAACGCCCCCATTCACTCTATCTTTCACCCTCCTGATGTTCAGGCCCCGATAAACCAAAATCTTTTTCACTCCATCCCCCAAACCCCCCTTTTTTTGGTCCCCCCTTTCTTTTTGGCCCCATCCACCTCCCGCCCCCACATTCTCATCTTGGTAAATCTTTCCTCACTCTTTCTCCAGTCCCAAAAAACCCTTCAAAACACCCTCTTCTGCTCTTAAACCCCCGCTCTTTTTATTTCCCACACATCTCTCTTACCCTTTAAAAGTTACTCACTCGATTCAAACCAACCTCACACCACACATTGTCCCCCAAACATCTCAATTCCAGCACAAACCATTTCCCCCTCTCACAACTCTATCCATAGCCCAAAGCCTCGCAACCATAAACATTGTTGGAACCACTATTCCTTCAAACATACCCATTTTTGGGTTTCCGAGATAAGTTCTCGACTTCACAAAAATTCTTCAAAAGGGGCCCCCCGAAATTTCGCCCACCTCCCCCACCCTATGATCCATCTTTTGCTCCATGGTTCCATCCCTGCCAATCCACTCCCAATATCTAAAAACACTTCACTTCCTCCAGTTTTTCCCCATTCAAACTTACCTCCCATTGACTTGACCCTCAACCCTACGTACCCAATAACCTTGCTCTATTCACATTTACTCTTAACTTTTTTCTTCCACACACTTACCAAACTCAGTCACCAGCTTCTGCAGTTGTTCTCACATGAATCACCCACCAGCTCTGTATCACTGCGAACAAAAACTGATCTCACTTCCCAAGCTCTTTTCATCCCCAACAGACTTCCCAAAATTGCCCCCTTTCCAAAACTCTTGCATTTCCTCCCTAACAACCCCATCCAACAACAAATTAACAACCAAAGGAGCATCACAACACCCCCTGCCGCAAACCCCACATCACTGAGAAACCCAAACACTTTCCTCTCTTCCTACACGTACACATCCCCTACATCCCCCCATAAAAACTTTTCCCCCTGCTTCCTTTAAAAACTTTCCTCCCACACATATATTCTTAATTCCTTCCACAAGCATCTCTTAAAACAACTCTATCATATGCCTTCTCCAGAACCATAAATGCTACATACAAATCCCTTTTCTTTTTCTTAAAATTTCCCCACAAAACATTCTTCAAAGCAAACACCTGATCCCACACATCCTCTACCACTCTGAAAACCCCACTGCTCTCCTCCCCAATCTGAAAGCTTTGTACATGCCTTCCCACCCCTCAATCAATACCCCCCCATATAATTTACCAGGAATACTCAAAAAACTTATACCTCTGTAAATTTGAGCCTCACTCTATCCCCTTGCCTTTGTACAATGGCACTATGCACGCATTCCGCCAACCTCAGGCACCTCACCATGAGTCATCATACATTAATAACCTACCACCGTCACAATACAGTCACCCCCTTTTTAATTTCAACTGCAATACCATCCAAACTGCTGCTTGCCGGCTTTCATCTCGCAAGCTTTACACCTCTTCTCTGTTTACCAATCATTTCCCTAACCCTTCACTTTGCACACCACCCTGACCAAACACCTTTCTGCACTCATCATCAACACATTCACAACCTTCAAAATACTCACTCCATCTCTTTCACACACCACTACTGTTATCACTCCCCATTTCGCCCTTCACTGCAGTTCCATTTGCTCCCTTGTCTCGCACTTTATTTACTCCTTTCCAGAATCTTTTCATTTCCTAAAATTTAATGATCTCTCACCTAGACTCTCATTTGCCTTTTTTTTCACCTCTTGCACCTTTCTCTTGACCTCCTGTCTCTTTCTTTTATACATCTCCCACTCAATTGCATTTGTTTTTTTTTTTATCCCTGCAAAAATCGTCCAAATGCCTCTCTCTTCTCTTTCACTAATACTCTTACTTCTTCATCCCACCACTCCCTACCCTTTCTAATCAACCCACCTCCCACTCTTCTCATGCCACAAGCATCTTTTGCGCAATGTCTGGGGAGTAAAGTCGGGGGTTAGTGAGAGGACAAGAGCAAGGGAAGGAGTAGCAATACTCCTGAAACAGGAGTTGTGGGAGTATGTGATAGAGTGTAAGAAAGTAAAATTCTCGATTAATATGGGTAAACTGAAAGTTGATGGAGAGAGGTGGGTGATTATTGGTGCATATGCACCTGGGCATGAGAAGAAAGATCAAGAGAGGCAAGTGTTTTGGGAGCAGCTGAATGAGTGTGTTAGTGGTTTTGATGCACGAGACCGGGTTATAGTGATGGGTGATTTGAATGCAAAGGTGAGTAATGTGGCAGTTGAGGGAATAATTGGTATACATGGGGTGTTCAGTGTTGTAAATGGAAATGGTGAAGAGCTTGTAGATTTATGTGCTGAAAAAGGACTGATGATTGGGAATACCTGGTTTAAAAAGCGAGATATACATAAGAATACTTATGTTGATAGAGATGCTCTGTGGAAGGTATTAAGAATATATGGTGTGGGAGGAAAGTTGTTAGAAGCAGTGAAAAGTTTTTATCGAGGATGTAAGGCATGTGTACGTGTAGGAAGAGAGGAAAGTGATTGGTTCTCAGTGAATGTAGGTTTGCGGCAGGGGTGTGTGATGTCTCCATGGTTTGTTTAATTTGTTTATGGATGGGGTTGTTAGGGAGGTAAATGCAAGAGTCCTGGAAAGAGGGGCAAGTATGAAGTCTGTTGGGGATGAGAGAGCTTGGGAAGTGAGGTCAGTTGTTGTTCGCTGATGATACAGCGCTGGTGGCTGATTCATGTGAGAAACTGCAGAAGCTGGTGACTGAGTTTGGTAAAGTGTGTGGAAGAAGAAAGTTAAGAGTAAATGTGAATAAGAGCAAGGTTATTAGGTACAGTAGGGTTGAGGGTCAAGTCAATTGGGAGGTGAGTTTGAAAGGAGAAAAACTGGAGGAAGTGAAGTGTTTTAGATATCTGGGAGTGGATCTGTCAGCGGATGGAACCATGGAAGCGGAAGTGGATCATAGGGTGGGGGAGGGGGCGAAAATTTTGGGAGCCTTGAAAAATGTGTGGAAGTCGAGAACATTATCTCGGAAAGCAAAAATGGGTATGTTTGAAGGAATAGTGGTTCCAACAATGTTGTATGGTTGCGAGGGGTGGGCTATGGATAGAGTTGTGCGCAGGAGGATGGATGTGCTGGAAATGAGATGTTTGAGGACAATGTGTGGTGTGAGGTGGTTTGATCGAGTAAGTAACGTAAGGGTAAGAGAGATGTGTGGAAATAAAAAGAGCGTGGTTGAGAGAGCAGAAGAGGGTGTTTTGAAATGGTTGGGCACATGGAGAGAATGAGTGAGGAAAGATTGACCAAGAGGATATATGTGTCGGAGGTGGAGGGAACGAGGAGAAGAGGGAGACCAAATTGGAGGTGGAAAGATGGAGTGAAAAAGATTTTGTGTGATCGGGGCCTGAACATGCAGGAGGGTGAAAGGAGGGCAAGGAATAGAGTGAATTGGAGCGAATGTGGTATACAGGGGTTGACGTGCTGTCAGTGGATTGAATCAAGGCATGTGAAGCGTCTGGGTAAACCATGGAAAGCTGTGTAGGTATGTATTTTGCGTGTGTGGACGTGTGTATGTACGTGTGTATGGGGGTTGGGCCATTTCTTTCGTCTGTTTCCTCGCGGCATACCTCGCAAACGCGGGAGACAGCGACAAAGTAAAAAAAAAAAAAAAAAAAAAAAAAAAAAAAAAAAAAAAAAAAAACTTATGTAAGTAGGAGAGATGGCCAGAGAGCGTTATTGGATTACGTGTTAATTGACAGGCGTGCGAAAGAGAGACTTTTGGATGTTAATGTGCTGAGAGGTGCAACTGGAGGGATGTCTGATCATTATCTTGTGGAGGCTAAGGTGAAGATTTGTATGGGTTTTCAGAAAAGAAGAGTGAATGTTGGGGTGAAGAGGGTGGTGAGAGTAAGTGAGCTTGAGAAGGAGACCTGTGTGAGGAAGTACCAGAAGAGACTGAGTACAGAATGGAAAAAGGTGAGAACAATGGAAGCAAGGGGAGTGGGGGAGGAATGGGATGTATTTAGGGGTAGCGCAAGGAAACAGACGAAAGAAATGGCCCAACCCCCCCCCCCATACACATGTACATACACACGTCCACACACGCAAATATACATACCTACACAGCTTTCCATGGTTTACCCCAGACGCTTCACATGCCTTGATTCAATCCACTGACAGCACGTCAACCCCTGTATACCACATCGCTCCAATTCACTCTATTCCTTGCCCTCCTTTCACCCTCCTGCATGTTCAGGCCCCGATCACACAAAATCTTTTTCACTCCATCTTTCCACCTCCAATTTGGTCTCCCTCTTCTCCTTGCTCCCTCCACCTCCGACACATATCTCCTCTTGGTCAATCTTTCCTCACTCATTCTCTCCATGTGCCCAAACCATTTCAAAACACCCTCTTCTGCTCTCTCAACCACGCTCTTTTTATTTCCACACATCTCTCTTACCCTTACGTTACTTACTCGATCAAACCACCTCACACCACACATTGTCCTCAAACATCTCATTTCCAGCACATCCATCCTCCTGCGCACAACTCTATCCATAGCCCACGCCTCGCAACCATACAACATTGTTGGAACCACTATTCCTTCAAACATACCCATTTTTGCTTTCCGAGATAATGTTCTCGACTTCCACACATTCTTCAAGGCTCCCAGAATTTTCACCCCCTCCCCCACCCTATGATTCACTTCCGCTTCCATGGTTCCATCCGCTGCCAGATCCACTCCCAGATATCTAAAACACTTCACTTCCTCCAGTTTTTCTCCATTCAAACTCACCTCCCAATTGACTTGACCCTCAACCCTACTGTACCTAATAACCTTGTTCTTATTCACATTTACTCTTAACTTTCTTCTTTCACACACTTTACCAAACTCAGTCACCAGCTTCTGCAGATTCACACATGAATCAGCCACCAGCGCTGTATCATCAGCGAACAACAACTGACTCACTTCCCAAGCTCTCTCATCCCCAACAGACTTCATACTTGCCCCTCTTTCCAAAACTCTTGCATTTACCTCCCTAACAACCCCATCCATAAACAAATTAAACAACCATGGAGACATCACACACCCCTGCCGCAAACCTACATTCACTGAGAACCAATCACTTTCCTCTCTTCCTACACGTACACATGCCTTACATCCTCGATAAAAACTTTTCACTGCTTCTAACAACTTTCCTCCCACACCATATATTCTTAATACCTTCCACAGAGCATCTCTATCAACTCTATCATATGCCTTCTCCAGATCCATAAATGCTACATACAAATCCATTTGCTTTTCTAAGTATTTCTCACATACATTCTTCAAAGCAAACACCTGATCCACACATCCTCTACCACTTCTGAAACCACACTGCTCTTCCCCAATCTGATGCTCTGTACATGCCTTCACCCTCTCAATCAATACCCTCCCATATAATTTACCAGGAATACTCAACAAACTTATACCTCTGTAATTTGAGCACTCACTCTTATCCCCTTTGCCTTTGTACAATGGCACTATGCACGCATTCCGCCAATCCTCAGGCACCTCACCGTGAGTCATACATACATTAAATAACCTTACCAACCAGTCAACAATACAGTCACCCCCTTTTTTAATAAATTCAACTGCAATACCATCCAAACCTGCTGCCTTGCCGGCTTTCATCTTCCGCAAAGCTTTTACTACCTCTTCTCTGTTTACCAAATCATTTTCCCTAACCCTCTCACTTTGCACACCACCTCGACCAAAACACCCTATATCTGCCACTCTATCATCAAACACATTCAACAAACCTTCAAAATACTCACTCCATCTCCTTCTCACATCACCACTACTTGTTATCACCTCCCCATTTGCGCCCTTCACTGAAGTTCCCATTTGCTCCCTTCTCTTACGCACTTTATTTACCTCCTTCCAGAACATCTTTTTATTCTCCCTAAAATCTAATGATACTCTCTCACCCCAACTCTCATTTGCCCTTTTTTTCACCTCTTGCACCTTTCTCTTGACCTCCTGTCTCTTTCTTTTATACGTCTCCCACTCAATTGCATTTTTTCCCTGCAAAAATCGTCCAAATGCCAAATGTCCCCAAACATTTCCTCCACACAACCCTATCTATAGCCCATGCCTTGCAACCATACAAAATTGTTAGAATTACTATTCCTTCAAACATACCCATTTTGTTCTCCAAGATAACGTTCTCCCCTTCCACACATTTTTCATTGCTCCCAGAGCCTTCTTCCCCCACCGTATGACTCACTTCCGCTCCCATGGCTTCATCCACTGCTAAGTCCATTCCCAGATATTCAAAACACTTCACTTCCTCAAATTCTTTTCCTTTCAAACTTAAACCCAATTAATTTTTGCTCACCTTCATCCTTTTCAGATGCTAACCTGCCCCATAGTAAACAGCATCGCCACCCCCTGCATCAGTGAGGTAGTGCCAAGAAACATATGAGGTAAGTCCACATCCACTCACATCCATAAAGAAGGTGTCAAGTGTAATGTACTGAAACCACAGCTCCCAAAGACCTTTCCATGGTTTACCCCGGATGTTTCACATGCCCTGGTTCATACCACAGAGGGAACATTGACCTAAGCATACCACAATTCACTCTATTCCATGCACCATTCCTTTCACACTCCTGCATGTTCAGGTCCCAATTGCTCAAAATCTTCTTCACTCCATCCTTCCACCTCTAATTTGGTTTCCTGCTTCTTGATCCTTTCACTTTTGACAAATATATCCTCCTTGTCAACGTTCCTCACTCATTATCTCCATATCTGCAAACCATTTCAACACTCCCTCTTCTGTTCTCTCAACCACACTCTGTTTCCATACACCTCTCTTTACCCTTTCCTTACTTAATCAAACCACCTCACACCACATATTGTCTTCAAACATTTCATTTCCAACACATCCAGCCTCCTATGCACAACCCTATCTATAGCCCATGCCGGATATGAAGTTCTGATATGAAGTTCTCTCTTTCCACACATCTTATGTAGCTGCTTAATGGCCAGAGCAGTGGAAGCGTCATGTAGCCCCCCACAAACACACATCAATACCTCTGTGACCAACATCAAGAAGATATGTACAACTGCTACCCAGGAAGACATCTACAGTGAGTTCCATGATGCCACTGTCACAGGTTTCCCAAGGACAGGAAAAGAGTATCAGCAGCACTACATGACTTCTGGAAAATAGGAGACAGCCTCGCTACTGATGAAGGTCTCATTCCCCATAGTACCCATCATCACTGCTGCACTTTCCCGCAACATTCTGTCGCACTGAAGAATACAGGCCACACAGCATCATGCCCGAAAAACGGTGTGGTGGCCTGGCATCACAAGCGACATTGTGAACATCATGTAGGCATGTGATATGTACCAGACCCTCCAGCCATTCCAGGTAAAGGAGACTTTGACATGTGATCTGTCCCATCCTGACCTTTCGAGGTCATCTCTTGACGTGTTATCTCACACAGGAAAGGAACTTTTGCTGTAGGCCAAACATTTGTCTGGATTGCCACACACTGGTGAGTATGGAAAGGGCACCACATCATGCAGCACTATCAAGCTACTCCGTAGCTTCTTCATTAATGTGGTATGTGCCATTCTTTGCACAGACAGTGTACCTCAGTTCTCCAGCTACGAATTTCATGCCTTCCTCAAACGCTTGGGTATGACTCACCATATCTCATCACAACAATACCCACTAGACAATGGTCATGCTGAAGCCTGTGTGAAGCAAGTGAGACACCTATCATCCAGACCACCAATAATGACTGCTTGAATGATGAAAACTTCGACCGAAGACTGATGGATATCTGCAACACCCCAAGCCCAAAAAGCCAATCATCTACTCAGATCCTCCTCAGTCTCCCAATACGTACAGCCAGGTCAACACTTCGCCCCTCCTTCACTCCAAGTGGCAGGGCACAACGGACTAGTGTGATGCAAAACAGCTCACAATGCAACAGCAGGCGCTGTCCACTCTCTGCCCCCTCTCAAGCTTGTCCTGCATCTAAGAGCACATCAAGAACATAAGGACTCAGCAGGGACAATCATAGGCATCGGTCATTACCGGGACCACCACATCAAGCTTCCTAGTGGTAGAGTGTGATGGAAAACCCACAATTTCCTGAGGCCACATCACATTCCCCTCATGACCATCCCTGCAACCTTACCAGTCAGCACCATCGTCCCAAACCCGCCCATCTTCTCACACATGAACAATGAAGGGACAACACAAGTCCATGTGGAAGACAAGCCTAAGGTTCCTTTTTCCCTGCCCCCTATATCACCCTGACGTAGTTACCGCAAACATAAGCCTTTGAAACATTTGAATATCTAGGTCCTCCCCAGTTCAGACTCCCACAGGAGGAAGATGGAAGTTTAAAGTATGTATCCTCATGTACCATACTGTGTCTCATGTATACCTACATGTAATGATATGTAATAATGAATTACATTCGCCTCCCTTTTGTTCTGAATGAGTGTGATGTGCTCTGTCAGCAGAAGCAATAAGTTCTCAGACACTCAACATGCTCCCTTGTGTCTCACTATTCTTACATGTGCATCTTGTTTGTTTGTGAATAAACTCAGTGTCACATCTTCACCAATGACTTTGTTTCACTATTCCTACAGTTGTCTGGAAGGACAAAAACAGGGTATGTTTCAAGGTATGGTGGTTCTGACAATGTCATATGAATGTAAGGCATGGACTGTAGATAAGGATGTGTGGAGGAAGGAGGATGTGTTGAAAATGTTGATCAAATATCTAAAAAAGGATAAGACAGAGGTCCAACTATCTAAAAAAAAGGATAAAACTGAGGTGTGGAAAAAAAGGTGTGGTTGAGTGTGCTGAAATAGTTCAGACATAAGGAAAGATTAGGTGAATGTAGGTTGACAAAGAGGATATATGTGTCAGAAGTGGAAGGAACAAAGAGAAGGGGGAGACCAAAATCAGAGACAAAATGATGGAGTGAAAAAGATATTGAGTGATCACAGCCTGAACATGCTGCAGGGAGAAAGATGCGGAGAACTGTGTCAAAGACTTTCAGGCAGTCCAAGCACACATTCTACCCATTCCTCTCTCATCTAAGATAGATCTCACCTTGTCATACTAGTCTACAAGATTGATTATGCGTGACTATGTTGACCCCCTCTTAGGAAGTTTCTCCATTGCAAGTAGTCAATCATGTTTCTCATTTGCAGTCAATCATTTGCTTTCACATTATTTTTTTCCAGTTTTACTAACCAGATTTCTTAGTGATACTGAGACTGGCCTGCAGTCCAGTAGAGTTACCCCTTTCTTACATACAGGAACATTTGCCCTCTTCCTTATCTTTGGAAATATACTTTCCACTGCACACTAATATCACTTTGGTGGCAGTGAGAGTGCATCCTCACCATCTTGCCCTGTCATTATGTCTCTCATCTTCACTAGACATTCATCTTCCCTAGTTAATTCACTTAACAGATCAAAGTCTGAGAGATGTATAAAAGAAAGAGGCAAGAGGTCAAGAGAAAGGTGCAACAGGTGAAAAAGAGGGCAAATGAGAGTTGGGGTGAGAGAGTATTATTAAATTTTAGGGAAAATAAAGAGATGCTTTGGAAGGAGGTAAATAAAGTGTGTAAGACCAGAACAAATGGGAACATCGGGGAAGGGGGGCAAATGGGGAGGTAATAACAAGTAGTAGTGAAGTGATAGGGAGATGGAGTGAGTATTTTGAATATTTTTGAATGTGTTTGATGATAAGAGTGGCAGATATAGGGGGTTTTGATCGAGGTGGTGCGCAAAGTGAGAGAGTTAGGGAGAATGATTTGGTAAACAGAGAAGTAGTGAAAGCTTTCCAGAAGATGAAAATCGGCAAGGCAGCGGGTTTGGATGGTATTGCTGTGGAATTTATTATAAAATGGGGTGCCTGTTTTGTTGCCTGGTTGGTGAGGATATTTAATGTATGTATGGTTCATGGTGAAGTGCTTGAGGATTGGTAGAATGCATGTAGTGCCATTGTACAACGGCAAAGGGGATAAAGGTGAGTGTTCAAATTACTGAGGTATAAGGTTGTTCAGTATTCCTTCAAAATTATATGGGAGAGTATTGATCGAGAGGGTGAAGGCATTTGCAGAGCACCAGATTGGGGAGGAGAAGTGTGGTTTGAGAAGTGGTAGAGGATGTGTGGATCAGGTGTTTGCTTTGAAGAATGTATGTGAGGAATACTTAGAAAAGCAGATAGATTTGTATGTAGCATTTATGGATCTGGAGAAGGCATGTGATAAGAGTTGATTGAGATGCTCTGTGGAAGGTATTAAGAATATATGATGTGGGAGGTAAGTTGCTAGAAGCAGTGAAAAGTTTTTTATCGAGGATGTAAGACATGTGCACGAATAGGAAGAGAGGAAAGTAATTGGTTCTCAGTGAATGTCGGTTTGCACAGGGTTGTGTGATGTCTCCATGGTTGTTTCATTTTTTATGGATGGGATTGTTAGGGAGGTCAATGCAAGAGTTTTGGAGAGGGGGCAAGTACGCAGTCTGTTCTGGATGAGAGGGCTTAGGAAATTAATCAGTTGCTGTTTGCTGATGATACAGCGCTGGTGGCTGATTCGAGTGAGAAACTGCAGAAGTTGGTGACTGAGTTTGGTAAAGTGTGTAAAAGAAGAAAGCTGGGAGTAAACGCAAATAAAAGCAAGGTTAATAGGTTCAGTAGGGTTGAGGGACAAGTCAATTGGGAGGTAAGTTTGAATGGAGAAAAACTGGAGGAAGTGAAGTGTTTTAGATATCTGGGAGTGGATCTGGCAGCAGATGGAACCATGGAAGCAGAAGCAAGTCACAAGTTGGGGGAGGGGGGAAAAGGTTCTGGGAGTGCTGAAGAATGTGTAAAAGGTGAGAACATTACCTAGGAGAGCAAAAATGGGTATGTTTGAAGGAATAGTGGTTCCAACAATGTTATACGGTTGTGAGGCATAGGCGATAGATAGGGTTGTGCAAAGGAGGGTGGATGTGTTGGAAATGAGATGTTTGAGGACAATATGTGGTGTGAAGTGGTTTGATTAAGTAATAAAAGGGTAAGAGAGATGTGTGGTAATAAAAAGTGTGGTTGAGAGAGCTGAACAGGGTGTATTGAAATGGTTTGGTCACATGGAGAGAATGACTGAGGAAAGATTGACAAAGAGGATATATGTGTCAGAGGTGGAGGGAACAAGGAGAAGCAAGAGACCAAATTGGAGGTGGATGAATGGAGTGAAAAAGATTTTGAGCGATCGGGGCCAGGACATACAGGAAGGTAAAAGGCATCCAAGGAATAGAGTGAATTAGAACGATATGGTATACCAAGGTAGACATGCTGTCAATGGATTGAACCAGGGCATGTGAAGCATCTGGGGTAAACCATGCAAAGTTTTGTGGAGCCTGGATGTGGAAAGGGAGCTGTGGTTTCAGTGCATTTCACATGAAAGAGACTGAGTGTGCATGAGTGTGACCTTTGTCGTCTTTTCCTAGTGCTACCTCAAGCGCATGCGGGGGAAGGGGGTGTCATTCATGTGTGGCGGGGTAGCTGCAGGAATGGATGAAGGCAGGATGTATGAATATGTACATGTGTATATATGTATATGTATATGTGTCTACGGTGAAATGTATAGGTATGGATATGTGCACGTGTGGGCGTTTATGTATATACATGTGTATGTGGGTGGGTTAGGCCATTCTTTCGTCTGTTTCCTTGTGCTACCTCGCTAACGCGGGAGACAGCATCAAAGTATAATAAAAAAGAATAAATAAGATCAAAGTTATATCCAATAAGTTTATCATCATAATTAGTGGCATGCAGGGATGGTGTAGCTGTCGTGGAAGCAGCATGCTGCTGTCATACTGTCCTTTCTGCAATAATCAACCACTCAAGACTCATATAATTTCAAAAAGTCATCTTATGATAGCATTAGTGGAATGCAGAACTACATACGCACTAGTTACAGTGAACCTTATTTTTCAGCAAACCACTCATGTACCAGCCAGCCACAATCAATGTGTTAAAGGCTTTGATCAAGTCACTCCTCACTCTTCTCTTTTCCAAGGAGGGCAAACTTAAAGCCTCGAGCCTTTCTTAATAACTCAACTCTTAATTCTGGTACAATCTTTGGTACCCTCCTCAGGGACTTCTCTATAAGCTATTTGGGCAAACGTACGTATGTACGAGAGAGAGAGAGAGAGAGAGAGAGAGAGAGAGAGAGAGAGAGAGAGAGAGAGGAGAGAGAGAGAGGAGAGAGAGAGAGGAGAGAGAGAGAGAGAGAGAGAGAGAGAGAGAGAGAGAGAGAGAGAGAGAGAGAGAGAGAGAGAGAGAGAGAGAGAGAGAGAGAGAGAGAGAGAGAGAGAGAGAGAGAGAGAGAGAGAGAGAGAGAGAGAGAGAGAGAGAGAGAGAGAGAGAGAGAGAGAGAGAGAGAGAGAGAGAGAGAGAGAGAGAGAGAGAGAGAGAGAGAGGGAGAGAGAGAGAGAGAGAGAGAGAGAGAGAGAGAGAGAGAGAGAGAGAGAGAATTAACTATTTGTACTGCACATGAAAGGAGTTCAACATATACGGGGCTGCAACACTTGAACATTCTCTATCATATCTTTTCAAATTTACCATAACTTGCAACACATAAGGCCCTTTTCTTTTTAAGGCATTCAAAATTCACCCTACATCTTATTCTCAAAAGGTAATCAATACTGATGGGAAATGAAAGATCCTTTTCAACACTGTGATATGCTGAAGGTCTGATATAGTTCCCACATGAGTCCAGAAGTATACCAGTTGTTTGTTACTAAAACAATTATAAAATTAAACATAAGTTATTGCATACTTGCCCCTCTCTCCAAAACTCTTGCATTCACCTCCCTAACAACTCCATCAATAAACAAATTAAACAAACATGGAGACATCACGTAACCCGGCCACAAAGCGACATTCACAGGGAACCAATCACTTTCCTCTCTTCCTAAGCATACACGTCTTACATCCTTGATAAAAACTTTTCACTGCTTCTAGCAGTGAGGGGCATGTTTGCAGTCTGTTGTGGATGAGAGGGCTTAGGAAGTGAATCAGTTGTTGTTCGCTGATGATACAGAGCTAGTGGCTGATTCGGGCAAGAAACTACACAAGCTGGTGGCTGAGTTTGGTAAAGTGCGTGAAAGAAAGCCGAGAGTAAATGTGAGTAAGGGCAAGGTTATTAGGTACAGTAGGGTTGAGGGTCAAGTCAACTGGGAGGTAAGTTTGAATGGAGAAAAACTGGAGGAAGTGACGTGTTTTAGATATCTGGGAGTGGATTTCGCAACAGATGGAACCATGGAAGCGGAAGTGAGCCACAGGGTGGGGGAGGGGGTGAAAATTCCTAGGAGCGTCGAAGAATGTGTGGAAGGCAAGAACGTTATCTCAGAAAGCAAAAATGGCTATGTTTGAAGGAATAGTGGTTCCAACAATGTTATATGGTTGTGAGGCATGGGCTATAGATAAGGTTGTGCAAAGGAGGGTGAATGTGTTGGAAATGAGAAGTTTGAGGACAATATGTGGTGTGAGGTGGTTTGATCGAGTAAGTAATGAAAGGGTAACAGAGATGTGTGGCAATAAAAAAAAAAAAGAGTGGTTGTGAGAGCAGAAGAGGGTGTACTGAAACGGTCTGGTCACATGAATAGAACGAGTGAGGAAAGATTGACAAAGAGGATATATGTGTCAGAGGTGGAGGGAACGAGAAGTGGAAGACCAAACTGGAGGTAAAAGGATGGAGTGAAAAAGATTTTGAGTGATCGGGGCCTGAACATGCAGGAGGGTGAAAATCGTGCAAGGAATAGAGTGAATTGGAATAATGTGGTATACCGGGGTCGACGTGCTGTCAATGGATTGAACCAGGGCATGTAAAACGTCTGGGGTAAACCATGGAAAGTTTTGTGGGGCCTGGATGTGGAAAGGGAGCTGAGGTTTCGGTGCATTATACATGACAGTTAGAGACTGAGTGTGAACGAATGTGGCCTTTGCTGTCTTTTCCTAGTGCTACCTCACACGCGTGCAGGGGGAGGGGGTGTCATTTCATACGTGGCAGGGTGGCGACAGGAATGAATAAAGGCAGCAGGTATGAATTATGTACATGTGTATATATATGTATATGTCTGTGTATGTATATGTATACGTTGAAATGTATAGGTATGTATATGTGCATGTGTGGACGTGTATGTCTATACATCTGTATGTGGGTAGGTTGGGCCATTCTTTCAACTGTTTCCTTGCGCTACCTCGCTAATGTGGGAGACAGCGACAAAGTATAATAAATAAATAAGTTATTGCAAAACATGAAATTATTAAAATCTTTAAATAATGACTCCAAAGTACCAAAAGGCTCCAGTGAAGTCACATCTCACAATGTTATACTGGATCTCCTTTCCTGCCAATAATATCTTTTTTATATTATCATACTTTGTCGCTGTCTCCCGCGTTTGCGAGGTAGCGCAAGGAAACAGACGAAAGAAATGGCCCAACCCCCCCCCATACACATGTATATACATATGTCCACACACGCAAATATACATACCTACACAGCTTTCCATGGTTTACCCCAGACGCTTCACATGCCTTGATTCAATCCACTGACAGCATGTCAACCCCGGTATACCACATCGCTCCAATTCACTCTATTCCTTGCCCTCCTTTCACCCTCCTGCATGTTCAGGCCCCGATCACACAAAATCTTTTTCACTCCATCTTTCCACCTCCAATTTGGTCTCCCTCTTCTCCTCGTTCCCTCCACCTCCGACACATATATCCTCTTGGTCAATCTTTCCTCACTCATTCTCTCCATGTGCCCAAACCACTTGAAAACACCCTCTTCTGCTCTCTCAACCACGCTCTTTTCATTTCCACACATCTCTCTTACCCTTACGTTACTCACTCGATCAAACCACCTCACACCACACATTGTCCTCAAACATCTCATTTCCAGCACATACATCCTCCTGCGCACAACTCTATCCATAGCCCACGCCTCGCAACCATACAACATTGTTGGAACCACTATTCCTTCAAACATACCCATTTTTGCTTTCCGAGATAATGTTCTCGACTTCCACACATTCTTCAAGGCCCCCAGAATTTTCGCCCCCTCCCCCACCCTATGATCCACTTCCGCTTCCATGGTTCCATCCACTGCCAGATCCACTCCCAGATATCTAAAACACTTCACTTCCTCCAGTTTTTCTCCATTCAAACTCACCTCCCAATTGACTTGACCCTCAACCCTACTGTACCTAATAACCTTGCTCTTATTCACATTTACTCTTAACTTTCTTCTTCCACACACTTTACTAAACTCAGTCACCAGCTTCTGCAGTTTCTCACATGAATCAGCCACCAGCGCTGTATCATCAGCGAACAACAACTGACTCACTTCCCAAGCTCTCTCATCCCCAACAGACTTCATACTTGCCCCTCTTTCCAAAACTCTTGCATTTACCTCCCTAACAACCCCATCCATAAACAAATTAAACAACCATGGAGACATCACACACCCCTGCCGCAAACCTACATTCACTGAGAACCAATCACTTTCCTCTCTTCCTACACGTACACATGCCTTACATCCTCCATAAAAACTTTTCACTGCTTCTAACAACTTTCCTCCCACACCATATATTCTTAATACCTTCCACAGAGCATCTCTATCAACTCTATCATATGCCTTCTCCAGATCCATAAATGCTACATACAAATCCATTTGCTTTTCTAAGTATTTCTCACATACATTCTTCAAA
Organism: Panulirus ornatus; assembly: GCF_036320965.1. NCBI lineage: Eukaryota > Metazoa > Arthropoda > Malacostraca > Decapoda > Palinuridae > Panulirus > Panulirus ornatus. The sequence continues at coordinate 21,295,795 of NC_092264.1, forward strand.
GCAAACACCTGATCCACACATCCTCTACCACTTCTGAAACCACACTGCTCTTCCCCAATCTGATGCTCTGTACATGCCTTCACCCTCTCAATCAATACCCTCCCATATAATTTACCAGGAATACTCAACAAACTTATACCTCTGTAATTTGAGCACTCACTCTTATCCCCTTTGCCTTTGTACAATGGCACTATGCACGCATTCCGCCAATCCTCAGGCACCTCACCATGAGTCATACATACATTAAATAACCTTACCAACCAGTCAACAATACAGTCACCCCCTTTTTTAATAATAAAACTACCAATTTAGTTTACCTTTTTTTTTAGTTGGAGATAAAGTCATGGACAAGAGTCTACATCAAGGCCGGGCCTTGAAATATAGAGGTTAATAAAATGGAAAAAAAATGACATGGGGAAAGTATTTTAGAATTCTAGAGGTAGTTAAAAGCCTCTTTTAAAATGTGCTAAATCATAGTTCTTGAAAAAGACATGAGAAAGTAGAGAGTTCCAGAGCTTTGAGGTGTAGAAAAGAAGCTGTTATCATAATGGCCCATCCTTGAAGAGTCAACTGCCACACAGTAACCATGTGATGCAGAAACTTGATGAGCATTGCGTGATCTAGCTAAAGGTAGGAGGAACACGAGCAGGAACTCAAAGGAATACCTATTAAAGAGTGAAACTAAACCAACATTGTGGCCTAAGGCAAGTGGGTCAAGTACTGAAGTATGCCTGGGAGAGTTTATAAGTCGGATCACTTTCAATTCAGCTCTACCAAGTAAGGGATGCAGAGCTAGAACCATCCTAGTTGTGAGAGCAGTATTCTAAACAGGGATGGATCAATCCTTTGCATGAAAAGCAAATGTTTGGATGAAAAGAAATTTGGACAACTAAACAGAACTCTGTATCTAATATCGGAAACTTTATTATTTCCATAACGTGGGGTTTCCAAGAAAGATTAGATGTTACAGTAATACCAAGATATACCAAGTATGCACATTATGTCAAGAGGAAGGATTACAGAACCACCAAAGCAGAGTAAAGTTTAGCAGAATTTTCAATAGATGCAAAGAAGATAGGTATTGGAGGCATTTAACTTAACCAGATTTCATCTACCCCACTGAGATATACTGTCCAAGTCTGTGTTTATAAAGGGTCTTGTGTCAAGATGAGATGCAGGTCAAGAAAGAGAAGGACCTGAACTGAAGGATGTGGTGGAAAGCAATGTGCATTTTGATTACTTCTGGAAGAAAGCATATTGTTGATAAAAAGGAGAGAAAAAGTAGAGGACAGGAAAAAAATTGAGGAACACGGCTGTTGATGGAAAAAGGAGGAAAGGCTGATACGTAAACAACCACGGAGAAAGATCTGCTTGAGAGGAAGCTCAACATGAAGGAGTAAAGTAAGGGAGGTAAGCCAAAAGAGGGGATCTTAGAGATGAGACCCTGATGCCATAACATCAAAAGCTTTGTATATGTCAAGGGCAAATACAGAGGATTCTCAAAAATCTTTCAGGGAATCACCAATGGATCTCGCCTTACAGAAGCAATATTGGTGATCAGAGAGAAGACCGTGACATTCACATTATCTTAAAGATATCGAAGTTGAGGAGGGATTCAAAGACTTTGGAAACGGTTGATGTCAAAGCAACCTGTCAAAGCAACCCGGATGATAGTTACAGAGGTTAGAATGGTCACCTTTCTTAGAGATGGGATGTGCCAATGCATGCTTCTAAGGAAAAAATTCAAATATTTAAACAGAAATGGAAGTGATGAGCAAGTACAGGAGTAAGTTCTGAAACACACTCCTTCAAGATACATGGGGATGGATGCCATCAAGGAAATAAAAGCCTTGCTTGTGTCCAGAGAGAGAAGTACTTTTTGGACAGCTCAAAATATTACAATTACAAATACGGTTCCTTCATAAATTATTGGAATCAATTAATATTAATTCCACAAAAATGCGGAGTCAATTCCGGTAATAATGATTACAGCAAGTCTGCAGACTCAAATCAAATTCATTCTGAACTGAAGTGGTAGAGACCACCTGACCATGTATAAAACAAGTGAAATAATAGATCAGTGACTCAACCACTAAGCCACCAACACCTAAACACTTGACAAGACCAGGATAGGAACAGAGGTTAAAATAGTTTCCCAACTCACTGCATCTTACCTCACCCACCTCTGCTCTATACAATGTCAATTCAATATGTAGTAATAATGGAGTTTAATTCCTTTTGCCTTGGAATCGACTACAAATACAATTCCTTGGTCTCCCAAAACAATGGGATCGTTTACAAACAATTCCTCAAAAACGTGGAACAGATTCCAGAGATTACAGCTACATGTCTGACAACACAATAGGACGAAACAAAGTGCTAACACAAGACACCACAACAAATATGCACCATTCAAAAGCTGTTTCACATTATTTTTGTAAAATCTTAAATATGGCTATAGATAGCACAGTGATTACCAAAAAATTAACACTTTTCAAAGCTAGATGTTCCTCAGGTTGGTCCCACTGCCTGTCCTTATTTTTGTCACTTATCAACACAGATAATCATGTTAACAGTGGCTTCAAGAATGTACCACAATAAAATATTAACAGAGGAGAGAGAAAATGCAAAAAGAGCATGGTAACAGAACAGCAGCAAGATGTTTTGAGCAACTACCTATGGAAAAATTATTAGAGAATAGAGGGAACAAGGACAACCACTGAAAACTGAACATCAAACTGAAAATTGAATTAAACGCAGTCTAGGTATCAACGTGTTAATTGGGCACATTTGGAAAAATAGTGGGGGAAGAGAGAGAGGTGCACAAATCCAAAGTATTTAGCCTTTCCCCGTACCTCAGAATTCTTGATTCTGGTATAAAATTTGCTGCACTTCTCTGCATCTTCTCTGTTAGCTCCTTGTGTCATAAGTGTAATAACCATACTTAAGAAGCATAGTCTAATCATGGCAGAAAGGTGAAGGAGGTGTACTAAAATATAAGCATACAAGTCAGGAGATGCTAAAAGAGGATATGCATAAGAAAGGGAGGTAAAAAGGGGGAGACAGGATTGGAGATGGAATGATGGATGAAAAGGTTTTGCATGCTTGGGGCCTGAACATGCAGGAGCATGTAAGGAGTGCACAGGATGAGTGAATTGGAGCGATGTGATAAACACAGCAACATATAGTTGATACACTGAATCAAGGCACATGAAGCAGCAGAGGAAAATCATAGAAAGGTCTGTAAGGCCTAATTGTGGATAAGCTCTGGTTCTGGTCCACTACATGTGACAGCCAAAGAATGGATGTGAGCAAATGAGGTCGTTTCTTTGTTCCTGGCACCAACTCACTAACATGGGAAGCAGTGGGCTTGAAAAAAAATCAAAATGCAAAAAGCGGAGGACAGGTTAAAACTTTCCATCTTACTTTCCACGGCTTTAATAATTCTTCACATGTTTTCCTTGTGAGAAAAAGGGACACTATAGTTAATATAGTCTATCTTTCTAAATCTTTGATGCCCATTCCCTTCGGGAACTCCCATCAAGGTGGTGGCCATGATAAAAGTCTCTCCACACCTGTCCATAAATCCCTCCCTTGCATAAACCATTCCACACATTCTTCCACAACTTCTCTCCCTCCAATATTCTTCAACTCTATTTCCCTATGTCACAGGTGGTTTTCCTTTCATACCAACCCATTTATTCACTATATCATACAATCTTACTGTAAACTCCCGTCATGAATTCTTTCCACATGCCCAAACCATCTCAAAGAATTATGGAAACGCATATCAGGAGGGGAGAATTTTCAGACACCCCCCCCCCCCAATTCCACCCCTTTTAGTCGCCTCCTATGACATGTAGTCAACAAGTGTGCAGCATTGTTTCTCCCAATCTCCTCTCTCTGATATGTCCAGGGTAAACCATGGAAAGGTTTGTGGGGACTTTATGTGGATAGGGAGCTGTGATTTCAGTGCATTACACATGACAGCTTGCGCATGGATGTGAGCGGATGTAACATTTCTTTGTCTGGTTTCCTAGTACTACTTCACTGATGGATGGTGCGGCGATCAAGTGTGGTGGAGACAAAAGTATATATTAAATTTCTAATTTTCCTTCAAGCTTTTTGTGCTGTTTCCTGTGAGACAGAGAAGAATGGTATCTGGAATGAATGGAGGTACGCAAGTATGAATAAGTACATGCGTACATATGCTGATAACCATGAGGAAAATGAAATCCCAGTTGCACTTTCATGTAATGATCCCATTGTCAGGGGAGATACAAGAATGAGATAGAAGAGGTAGAACTGCCATATGATATACAAGGAAGAAATGTAGCTAAGAAGCCACTAGATAATGCTTGTTTACCAATGGCATCTTAGCTACATCTCTTCCTCATATATCAACTGACTGTTCTTCATCTATCTCATGCTTGTATCTCCCCTGACAATGCAATCATTACACAAAAGTGCAACTGGAAACTTATCATGTTATATTTTCTCCCTGGTTATAAACATGCACTAGATCACATGCATCACTGTGACCTCTTGCAATGTGTACAAAAGTATATGTGTATGCATATGTATGTATGTTGATTCAAGTGAGAAACTGCAGAAGTTGGTGACAGTTTGGAAAAGTATGTGAAAGAAGAAACTTGAGAGTAGATGCAAAAAAGAGCACGGTTATTAGATTCAGCAGGGTTGTGGGACAAGTTAATTGGGATATACGTTTGAATGGAGAAATACCGGAGGAAAGTGAATCACAAGGTGGGGGAAGAGGCAAAGGTTCTGGGAGTGATGAAGAATGTGTGGAAGGAGAGAAGGTTATCTCGGAGAGCAAATATGGGTATGTTTGAAGGAACAGTACTTCCTACAGTATTATATGATTGCAAGGCATGGGCTATAGATAGGGTTGTACGGAAGGTGGATGTGCTTGAAATGAAATCCTTGAAGACAACATGTGGTGCAAGGTGATTTGACCGAGTTAGTAATGAATGGGTAAGAGAGGTGTGTGGAAAAAACAAAGTGAGTGGTTGAGAGAGTAGAAGAGGGCATGTTAAAATGGTCTGGACATATAGAGAGAATGAGTGAGGACAGATTGACAAAGTGGATATACTTGTCAGAGGTGGAGGGAACAAGAAGCAGGAGACCAAATTGGATGTGGAAGATAGAGTGAAAAAGATTTTGAGCAAACGTGGCCTTTTTGCCTGTATGCCTGGCACTACCTCATGGAAACGGGATAGCAATGCTGTTTTCCTGAGGCTCGGGGTAGCAACAGGAATGAATGAAAGCAAGTATGAATATACACATGAGTACGTATGTAATGTTTGCACATGTGCATGTATATGTATGTATATGTGCTTAAGTGGGCGTTTATGTATATATATGTGTATGTGAGTGGATGGGCCATTCTTCGTCTGGTTCCGGGTGCTACCTCACTGACGCGAGGTGGCAGATTAGAAGGGGTAGGGAGTGGTGGGATGAAGAAGTAAAGATGTTAGTGAAAGAGAAGAAAGAGGCATTTGGACGATACTTGCAGGGTAGTAGCGTAAGTGACTAAGAGATGTAAAAAAGAGAGGAGGAGGTCGTCAAGAGAAAGGTGCAATAGGTGAAAAAGAGGGCAAATGAGAGTTGGGTGAGAGAGTACCATTAAATTTTTTTCTGGAAGGATAAAAAGATGCTTGTGGCATGAGAAGTGTGGGAGGTGGGCAGATTAGAAAGGGTAGTGAGTGGTGGGATGAAGAAGTGAGATTGTTAGTGAAAGAGAAGAAAGGGGCATTTGTATGAGTTTTGCAGGGAAAAGGTGCAAATGAATGGGATATGTATAAAACAAAGAGGCAGTAGGTCAAGAGAAAGGTGCAAGTGAAAAAGAGGGTAAATGAGAGTTGGGGTACGAGTATCATTAAATTCTAGGGAGAATAAAAAGATGTTTTGGAAGGAGGTAAATAAAGTACATAAGACAAGAGAACAAATGGGAACATCAGTGAAGGGGGCTAATGGGGAGGTGATAAGGAGTGGTGATGTGAGAAGGAGATGGAGTGAGAATTTTGAAGGTTTGTTCAATGTGTTAGATGATAGTGGCAGATATAGGGTGTTTTGGTCAAGGTGGTGTGCAAAGTGAGAGGGTTAGAGAGAATGATTTGGTAAAGAGAAGAGGTACTAAAAGCTTTGTCGAAGATGAAAATGGGCAAGGCAGTGGGTTTGGATGATATTGCAGTGGAATTTATTAAAAAAGGGGGTGACTGTGTTGTTGACTGGTTGGTAAGGATATCTAATGTATGTATGACTGAGGTATAAGTTTGTTGAGTATTCCTGGGAAACTATATGGGAGGGTACTGATTGAGAGGATGAAGGCATGTACAGAGCATCAAACTGGGAAAGAGCAGTGTGGTTTCAGAAGTGGTAGAGGATGTGTGGATTAGGTGTTTGCTTTGAAGAATGTATGAGGAATACTTAGAAAAGCAAATGGATTTGTATGTAGCATTTACGGATCTGGAGAAGGCATATGATAGAGTTGATAGAGATGCTCTGTGGAAGGTATTAAGAAAATATAGGTGTGGAAAGCTAGTTGTTAGAAGCAATGAAAAGTTTTTATCAAGGATATAAGGCATGTATAAGCTCAAGGGTAAAGGGGAAGAGTGGTTTGGGAATGTCTGGGGAGTAAAGTCAGGGGTTAGTGAGAGGACAAGAGCAAGGGAAGGAGTAGCAATACTCCTGAAACAGGAGTTGTGGGAGTATGTGATAGAGTGTAAGAGAGTAAATTCTCGATTAATATGGGTAAAACTGAAAGTTGATGGAGAGAGGTGGGTGATTATTGGTGCATATGCACCTGGGCATGAGAAGAAAGATCAAGAGAGGCAAGTGTTTTGGGAGCAGCTGAATGAGTGTGTTAGTGGTTTTGATGCACGAGACCGGGTCATAGTGATGGGTGATTTGAATGCAAAGGTGAGTAATGTGGCAGTTGAGGGAATAATTGGTATACATGGGGTGTTCAGTGTTGTAAATGGAAATGGTGAAGAGCTTGTAGATTTATGTGCTGAAAAAGGACTGATGATTGGGAATACCTGGTTTAAAAAGCGAGATATACATAAGTATACTTATGTAAGTAGGAGAGATGGCCAGAGAGCATTATTGGATTACGTGTTAATTGACAGGCGTGCGAAAGAGAGACTTTTGGATGTTAATGTGCTGAGAGGTGCAACTGGAGGGATGTCTGATCATTATCTTGTGGAGGCTAAGGTGAAGATTTGTATGGGTTTTCAGAAAAGAAGAGTGAATGTTGGGGTGAAGAGGGTGGTGAGAGTAAGTGAGCTTGAGAAGGAGACCTGTGTGAGGAAGTACCAGGAGAGACTGAGTACAGAATGGAAAAAGGTGAGAACAATGGAAGTAAGGGGAGTGGGGGAGGAATGGGATGTATTTAGGGAATCAGTGATGGATTGCGCAAAAGATGCTTGTGGCATGAGAAGAGTGGGAGGTGGGTTGATTAGAAAGGGTAGTGAGTGGTGGGATGAAGAAGTAAGAGTATTAGTGAAAGAGAAGAGAGAGGCATTTGGACGATTTTTGCAGGGAAAAAATGCAATTGAGTGGGAGATGTATAAAAGAAAGAGACAGGAGGTCAAGAGAAAGGTGCAAGAGGTGAAAAAAAGGGCAAATGAGAGTTGGGGTGAGAGAGTATCATTAAACTTTAGGGAGAATAAAAAGATGTTCTGGAAGGAGGTAAATAAAGTGCGTAAGACAAGGGAGCAAATGGGAACTTCGGTGAAGGGCGCAAGTGGGGAGGTGAAAACAAGTAGTGGTGATGTGAGAAGGAGATGGAGTGAGTATTTTGAAGGTTTGTTGAATGTGTTTGATGATAGAGTGGCAGATATAGGGTGTTTTGGTCGAGGTGGTGTGCAAAGTGAGAGGGTTAGGGAAAATGATTTGGTAAACATAGAAGAGGTAGTGAAAGCTTTGCGGAAGATGAAAGCCGGCAAGGCAGCAGGTTTGGATGGTATTGCAGTGGAATTTATTAAAAAAGGGGGTGACTGTATTGTTGACTGGTTGGTAAGGTTATTTAATGTATGTATGACTCATGGTGAGGTGCCTGAGGATTGGCGGAATGCGTGCATAGTGCCATTGTACAAAGGCAAAGGGGATAAGAGTGAGTGCTCAAATTACAGAGGTATAAGTTTGTTGAGTATTCCTGGTAAATTATATGGGAGGGTATTGATTGAGAGGGTGAAGGCATGTACAGAGCATCAGATTGGGGAAGTGCAGTGTGGTTTCAGAAGTGGTAGAGGATGTGTGGATCAGGTGTTTGCTTTGAAGAATGTATGTGAGAAATACTTAGAAAAGCAAATGGATTTGTATGTAGCATTTATGGATCTGGAGAAGGCATATGATAGAGTTGATAGAGATGCTCTGTGGAAGGTATTAAGAATATATGGTGTGGGAGGAAAGTTGTTAGAAGCAGTGAAAAGTTTTTATCGAGGATGTAAGGCATGTGTACGTGTAGGAAGAGAGGAAAGTGATTGGTTCTCAGTGAATGTAGGTTTGCGGCAGGGGTGTGTGATGTCTCCATGGTTGTTTAATTTGTTTATGGATGGGGTTGTTAGGGAGGTAAATGCAAGAGTTTTGGAAAGAGGGGCAAGTATGAAGTCTGTTGGGGATGAGAGAGCTTGGGAAGTGAGTCAGTTGTTGTTCGCTGATGATACAGTGCTGGTGGCTGATTCATGTGAGAAACTGCAGAAGCTGGTGACTGAGTTTGGAAAAGTGTGTGGAAGAAGAAAGTTAAGAGTAAATGTGAATAAGAGCAAGGTTATTAGGTACAGTAGGGTTGAGGGTCAAGTCAATTGGGAGGTGAGTTTGAATGGAGAAAAACTGGAGGAAGTGAGGTGTTTTAGATATCTGGGAGTGGATCTGGCAGCGGATGGAACCATGGAAGCGGAAGTGGATCATAGGGTGGGGGAGGGGGCGAAAATCCTGGGGGCCTTGAAGAATGTGTGGAAGTCGAGAACATTATCTCGGAAAGCAAAAATGGGTATGTTTGAAGGAATAGTGGTTCCAACAATGTTGTATGGTTGCGAGGCGTGGGCTGTGGATAGAGTTGTGCGCAGGAGGATGGATGTGCTGGAAATGAGATGTTTGAGGACAATGTGTGGTGTGAGGTGGTTTGATCGAGTGAGTAACGTAAGGGTAAGAGAGATGTGTGGAAATAAAAAGAGCATGGTTGAGAGAGCAGAAGAGGGTGTTTTGAAGTGGTTTGGGCACATGGAGAGGATGAGTGAGGAAAGATTGACCAAGAGGATATATGTGTCGGAGGTGGAGGGAACGAGGAGAAGAGGGAGACCAAATTGGAGGTGGAAAGATGGAGTGAAAAAGATTTTGTGTGATCGAGGCCTGAACATGCAGGAGGGTGAAAGGAGGGCAAGGAATTGAGTGAATTGGAGCGATGTGGTATACCGGGGTTGACGTGCTGTCAGTGGATTGAAGCAGGGCATGTGAAGCGTCTGGGGTAAACCATGGAAAGCTGTGTAGGTATGTATATTTGCGTGTGTGGACGTATGTATATACATGTGTATGGGGGGGGTTGGGCCATTTCTTTCGTCTGTTTCCTTGCGCTACCTCGCAAACGCGGGAGACAGCGACAAAGTATAATAATAATAAGGCATGTGTACGAGTAGAAAGAGAGGAAAGTGATTGGTTCTCAGTGAGTTGGTTTTCGGCAGGGGTGTGTGATGTCTCCATGGTTGTTTAATTTGATTATGGGTGGTGTTGTTAGGGAGGAGAATGCAAGAGTTTTGGAGAGAGGGGCAAGTATGCAGTCTGTTGTGGATGAGAGAGCTTGGAAAGCGAGTCAGTTGTTGTTCGCTGATGATAAAGCGCTGGTGGCTGATTCAAGTGAGAAACTGCAGAAGCTGGTGACTGAGTTTGGTAAAGTGTGTGAAAGAAGAAAGCTGAGATTAAATGTGAATAAGAGCAAGGTTATTAGGTACAGTAGGGTTGAGGGACAAGTCAATTGGGAGGTAAGTTTGAATGGAGAAAAAATGGAGGAAGTGAAGTGTTTTAGATATCTGGGAGAGGATTTGGCAGCGAATGGAACCATGGAAGCTGAAGTGAGTCACTGGGTGGGTGGGTGAGGGGAGTTCTGGGAGTGTTGAAGAATGTGTGAAAGGCAAGAACATTATCTCGGAAAGCAAAAATGGGTATGTCTGAAGGAATAGGGGTTCCAACAATGTTACATGGTTGCGAGGCGTGGGCTATAGATAGCTTGTGCGGAGGAGGGTGGATGTGTTGGAAATGAGGTGTTTGAGGACAATATGTGGTGTGAGGTGGTTTTGATTGAGTAAGTAATGAAAGGGTGAGAGAGAGGTGTGGCAATAAAAAGAGTGTGGTTGAGTGAGCAGAAGAGGGTGTTTTGAAATGGTTTGGTCACATGGAGAGAATGAGTGAGGAAAGATTGACAAAGAGGATATATGTGTCAGAGGTGGAGGGAGTGAGAAGTGGGAGACCAAACTGGAGGTGGAAAGATGGAGTGAAAAAGATTTTGAGCAACTGGGGCCTGAACATGCAGGAGGGTGAAAGGTGTGTGAGGAACAGAGTGTATGAGAACGATGTTGTATACCGGGGTCGACGTGCTGTCTATGGATTGAACCAGGGCATGTAAAGCGTCTGGGGTAAACCATGGAAAGTTTAATGGGGCCTGGATGTGGAAAAGGAGCTGTGGTTTCGGTGCATTATACATGACAGATAGAGACTGAGTGTGAATGAATGTGGCCTTTGTTGTCTTTTCCTAGTGCTACCTCACGCGCATGCAGCGGGAGGGGGTTGTCATTTCATGTGTGGAGGGGTAGCGACGGGAATGAATAAAGGCAGCAAGTATGAATTATGTACATGTGTATATGTTGGAAAGGATCACAATTTTGCGCATGATCAAGATATTCCTATGAATCCACATATTTCATTTTCCCCGTGGACTCACAGGAACATGGGTATATACGTATATGTCTGTGTATGTATGTATATGTTGAAATGTATAGAAATGTATATGTGCGTGTGTGGACGTGTATGTATATACACGTGTTTGTGGGTGGTTGGGCCATTCTTTCGTCTGTTTCCTTGTGCTACCTCGCTAACACAGGAGACAGCGACAAAGTATAATAAAAAAATATATAGTATGACTCATGGTGAGGTGCCTGAGGATTGTCGGAATGCATGCATAGTGCCAATGTACAAAGGCAAAAGGGATAAAGATGAATGCTCAAATTACAGACGTATAAGTTTGTTGAGTATTCCTGGGAAATTATATGGGAGGGTATTGATTGAGAGGGTGAAGGCATGTACAGAGCATCTGATTGGGGAAGAGCAGTGTGGTTTCAGAAGTGGTAGAGGATGTGTGGATCAGGTGTTTGCTTTGAAAAATGTGAGAAATACTTAGAAAAGCAAATGGATTTGTATGTAGCATTTATGAATCTGGAGAAGGAATATGGTAGAGTTGACAGAGATGCTCTGTGAAGGTATTAAGAGTATATGGTGTGGGAGGCAAGTTGTTAGAAGCAGTGAAAAGTTTTTGTTGAGGATATGAGGAATGTGTACAAGTAGGAAGAGATGAAAGTGACTAGTTCTCAGTGAATGTTGGTTTTCGGCAGGGGTGCGTGATGTCTCTATGGTTGTTTAATTTGTTTATGGATGGTGTTGTTAAGGAGGTGAATGCAAGAGTTTTGGAGAGAGGGGCTAGTATGCAGTCTGTTGTGGATGAGAGAGCTTGGGAAGCGAGTCAGTTGTTGTTCGCTGATGATACAGCGCTGGTGGCTGATTCGGGTGAGAAACTGCAGAAGTTGGTGATTGAGTTTGGCAAAGTATGTGAAAGAAGAAAGATGAGAGCAAATGTGAATAAGAGCAAGGTTATTAGGTACTATAGGGTTGAGGGACAAGTCAACTGGGAGGTAAGTTTAAATGGAGAAAAACGGGAGGAAATGAAGTATTTTAGATATATGGAAGTGGATTTGGCAGCTGATGGAACCATGGAAGTGGAAGTGAGTCACAGGATGGGGGAGGGGGTGAAAGTTCTGGGAGTGTTGAAAAATGAGTGGAAGGAGATAACATTATCTCAGAAAGCAAAAATGGGTATGTCTGAAGGAATAGTGGTTCCAACAGTGTTATATGGTTGCGGGGAATGGACTATAGAGTTGTGCGGAGGGGGGTGGATGTTTTGGAAATGAGATGTTTGAGGACAATATGTGGTGTGAGGTGCTTTGATCAAGTAAGTGATGAAGCGGTAAGAGAGACTTATGGTAATAAAGAGTGGGGTTGAGAGAGCAGAAGAGGGCTGTTTTGAAAATTGGTTTGATCACATGGAAAGAAAGAGTGAGGAAAGATTGCCAAAGATGTTATATGTGTCAGAGGTGGAGGGAATGAGGAGAAGTGGGAGACCAAATTGAAGGTGGAAAGATGGAATGAAAAAGATTTTGAGCGATCGGGGCCTGAATATGCATGAGGGTGAAAGGTGTGCAAGGAACAGAGTAAACTGGAACGATGTGGTATACCAGGGTCAACGTGCTGTCAATGGATTGAACCAGGGCATGTGAAGCGTCTGGGGTAAACCATGGAAAGTTTTGTGGGGCATGGATGTGGAAAGGGAGCTGTGGTTTCGATGCATTATACATGACAGTTAGAGACTGAGTGTGAATGAATGTGGCCTTTGTTGTCTTTTCCTAGCGCTACCTCGCATGCATGCAGGGGGGAGGGGATTGTAATTGCATGTGTGGAGGGGTGGTGATGGGAATGAATACAGGCAGCAAGTATGAATTATGTAAATGTGTATATATGTATATGTCTATGTATGTCGCTACCTCGCTATCGCGGGAAATGGCGAATAGTATGAAAGAAAGAGTCTGTGTATGTATAGATATGTAGAAATGTGTTGGTATGTATATGTGCATGTGTGGACATGTATGTACATACATGTGCATGTGGGTGGGTTGGGCCATTCTTTCATCTGTTTCCTTGCACTACCTCGCTAATGAGAGAGACAGTAAAAAACAATTGAGTGATAGGGGCCTGAACATGCAGAAAAGTGAAAGACTGCATGGGATAGTCTACTGGAGTACTGCATGGGATAGTCTACTGGAGTAATGTGATATATAGGGGGTGACATTCTGTTCAAGACTAAACCAGGTCATATGAAGCATCCAGGGGGAAACCACAGACTGGTCTGTGGGGTAAGGCTGAAGAAAGGAGTCATGATTTCAGTGCCTTACACATGACAATCACAGAATGGATGGGAGTGAATGGGGCCTTTCTTCATCTGTTCCTGGCACTACCTAACTAAAACAAACAGTGAACAAGTATGAACAATGGCTGCTCCTAGTTTTACTGGCAAGTGTTTAAAACAAAACCCAAATTCCCATATAAAAAACAAAAAAGGTTCTTCAAGATTCCATGGTTCAGTGTAACCAGCCACCCCTCTCCAATCTTTGGCCAACACTATACCAGTAGATATCCTATTAACCAAAACATTTGCATCACTTCATTTTCATACTTTTTAATGTATTCTTTCAATAAATACACACCTTCAGATCATGGGCTTTCAACAAATCAATAAAACATCAGTCCTAAGAACACTTGTGATTGTTGGAAACTTTCCATCCATCATGGAAAACATTTAACTTTTTATTCAAGAGACATGCTCAGTGAGAATTCTAATGCCAAAAGTGACAAATATCACAACTGCAGAATAGAATATTGATAACTGCATGACCACTCTCATGCTGCTGCTCACCTCATGCCAATGTTCTACTAGGTCTAAAAAATGTTTCTTCTCTACTCCACTTACCTTGGTTATTTAAAAGATTTCTTTAAAACTGCAATATGCAATGATTCTATTATAAATGCAACACATGTTAAACACAAAGGTATATCCTTACCATGACTTCAATGCTTTGGGATGCATACCTCAGCAAAGATCTTTCTTAGGCAGGTGAGAAGTCTGCAATTACCTTCATACATCTAATAACTTCTAATGGCTGTTGGTTTCAACAAAATAATCTACCACACTACTGATGAAATAAGCTACATTATCATACTAATTATGCTAGCAATACATCAGATGTATTGCTAGTTCTACAAACTGTTCATGTTCATTAAAAAAAAAAAACTATATCAAGTAAAAATGAATTCATCAGTTAGTGAATTATACTCACTGATCTTTGACTGAACTGCTGCACTGCTCACAACTGTGTTTCAACCATCCATTCAAAAAGGAATCAATATCAAGAAATTGTGAAATAGTCAAATGCCAAATGGTTTCTTGTACAATGTCTTGAACCTTAAAGAAGATATAGGTATCAAAAAATAAAGAAAACTTCAGTAAAGACAAATAACAAAGGGACAGTTACCTTTATTGGCAGTGGTTGTTTGCACGGCATAAGGCGAGGTATTATAGGTGGCTGTTGCAGCTGCTGCTGCAGCTCCTGGGTACGTGCCAGTATAACTTGTCTTGGGGGTCACCACAGGAGTTGTCTGCCGTGAGGTGGTCGTGTACGCACTGGCATTGGTATAAGCAGCTTTGTCTGTAGAAAAAACACCTAAGGTCTTTCATGAACCCATACTTATTTGCAACAAAAGGATAAATTTGCATACAATCAATTTCCACTCATCTGCTTTTGTTCTTTAACCTACTTTGCCATACAATTAAACATTTTTCTAATGAAATTAAGATTTTTCCATGCTCGTAAATTATTATCAACATTGTTCCAATTACTGTTCCTTGTTGTGTGTGACTCCAAGTATTAAGAAAATTACCTGAAGAGGCTCATGATCAGCCAATCCTGGCAGTTTTCAAAAGAGAAATTTCCCAAAACTGATAGGAAACTTCAGTAGCCATTAACGATACGGGCTTCTAAATCAATGGTAGGCTGAATCCTTAAAGAGCTGATGGCAATTCCGTTAAACTTATTCTGATAACAGCACAACACCAAGGTAAAAAATAAGAGTGAGTGCTCAAATTACAGAGGTATAAGTTTGTTGGGTATTCCTGGTAAATTATATGGGAGGGTATTGATTGAGAGGGTGAAGGCATGTACAGAGCATCAGATTGGGGAAGAGCAGTGTGGTTTCAGAAGTGGTAGAGGATGTGTGGATCAGGTGTTTGCTTTGAAGAATGTATGTGAGAAATACTTAGAAAAGCAAATGGATTTGTATGTAGCATTTATGGATCTGGAGAAGGCATATGATAGAGTTGATAGAGATGCTCTGTGGAAGGTATTAAGAATATATGGTGTGGGAGGAAAGTTGTTAGAAGCAGTGAAAAGTTTTTATCGAGGATGTAAGGCATGTGTACGTGTAGGAAGAGAGGAAAGTGATTGGTTCTCAGTGAATGTAGGTTTGCGGCAGGGGTGTGTGATGTCTCCATGGTTGTTTAATTTGTTTATGGATGGGGTTGTTAGGGAGGTGAATGCAAGAGTTTTGGAAAGAGAGGCAAGTATGAAGTCTGTTGGGGATGAGAGAGCTTGGGAAGTGAGTCAGTTGTTGTTCGCTGATGATACAGCGCCGGTGGCTGATTCATGTGAGAAACTGCAGAAGCTGGTGACTGAGTTTGGTAAAGTGTGTGAAAGAAGAAAGTTAAGAGTAAATGTGAATAAGAGCAAGGTTATTAGGTACAGTAGGGTCGAGGGTCAAGTCAATTGGGAGGTGAGTTTGAATGGAGAAAAACTGGAGGAAGTGAAGTGTTTTAGATATCTGAGAGTGGATCTGGCAGCAGATGGAACCATGGAAGTGGAAGTGGATCATAGGGTGAGGGCGAAAATTCTGGGAGCCTTGAAGAATGTGTGGAAGTCGAGAACATTATCTCGGAAAGCAAAAATGGGTATGTTTGAAGGAATAGTGGTTCCAACAATGTTGTATGGTTGCGAGGCGTGGGCTATGGATAGAGTGGTGCGCAGGAGGATGGATGTGCTGGAAATGAGATGTTTGAGGACAATGTGTGGTGTGAGGTGGTTTGATCGAGTAAGTAACGTAAGGGTAAGAGAGATGTGTGGAAATAAAAAGAGCGTGGTTGAGAGAGCAGAAGAGGGTGTTTTGAAATGGTTTGGGCACATGGAGAGAATGAGTGAGGAAAGATTGACCAAGAGGATATATGTGTCGGAGGTGGAGGGAACGAGGAGAAGTGGGAGACCAAATTGGAGGTGGAAAGATGGAGTGAAGAAGATTTTGTGTGATCGGGGCCTGAACATGCAGGAGGGTGAAAGGAGGGCAAGGAATAGAGTGAATTGGAGCGATGTGGTATACCAGGGTTGACGTGCTGTCAGTGGATTGAATCAGGGCATGTGAAGCGTCTGGGGTAAACCATGGAAAGCTGTGTAGGTATGTATATTTGCGTGTGTGGACGTATGTATATACATGTGTATGGGGGTGGGTTGGGCCATTTTCTTTCGTCTGTTTCCTTGCGCTACCTCGCAAACGCGGGAGACAGCGACAAAGCAAAAAAAAAAAATGGTAGTACCAGTAACCAAGCATGACAAAAAAAAAAAAGAAAAAAAAAAATTAGCAGTCAGCATAGCCTTGATCTATTATTTATCTATCATACTTTGTTGCTGTCTCCCACATTAGCAAGGTAGCACAAGGAAACAGACGAAAGAATGGCTCAACCCACCCACATACACATGTATATACATACACATCCACACATGCACATATATGTACCTATTCATTTCAACGTATACATACATACACATAAATATATACACAACTACATAATTCATACTTGCTCCCTTTATTCATTCCTGTCGCCACCCCGGCACACATGAAATGACAACCCCCCTCCCCCCGCCCGCGCACAAGGTAGCGCTAAGAAAAGACAACAAAGGCCACATTCGTTCACACTCAGTCTCTAACTGAAATGTATAATGCACCAAAACCACAGCTCCCTTTCCACATCCAGGCCCAACAAAACTTTCCGTGGTTTACCCAAGACGCTTCACATGCCCTGGTTCAACCTATTAACAGCACGTCAAACCCAGTATACCACATCGTTCCAATTCACTCTATTCCAAGCACGCCTTTCACCCGCCTGCATGTTAAGGCGCCGATCACTCAAAATCTTTTTCACTCCATCTTTCCACCGCCAATCTGGTCTCCCACTTCTCCTCGTTCCCTCCACCTCTGACATATATATCCTCTTGGTCAATTTTTCCTCACTCATTCTCTCCATGTGACCAAACCATTTCAATACACCCTCTTCTGCTCTCTTAACCACACTCTTTTTATTACCTGACATCTCTCTTACCCTTTCATTACTTACTTGATCAAACCACCTCGCACCACATATTGTCGTTAAACATCTCATTTCCAACACATCCACCCTCCTCTGCACAACCCTATCTATAGCAAATGCCTCACAACCATATAACATTGTTGGAACCACTATTCCTTCAAACATACCCATTTTTGCTTTCCGAGATAATGTTCTCGCCTTCCACACATTCTTCAATGCTCCCAGAACCTTCGCCCCCTCCCCCACCCTGTGACTCACTTCCATGGTTCCATCTGGTTCTAAGTCTACTCCCAGATATCTAAAACACTTCACTTCCTCCAGTTTTTCTCCATTCAAACTTACCTCCCAACTGACTTGTTCCTTAACCGTACTGAGCCTAATAACCTTGTTCTTATACACATTTACTCTCAGCTTTCTTCTTTCACACACTTTACCAAACTCAGTCAACAGCTTCTGCAGTTTCTCACCCAAATCAGCCATCAGCACTGTATCATCAGCAAATAACAACTCACTCACTTTCCAAGCCCTCTCATCCACAACAGACTGCATACTTGCCCCTCTCTCCAAAACTCTTGCATTCACCTCCTTAACAACCCCATCCATAAACAAATAACAACCATGGAGGCATCATGCACCCCTGCCGCAAACTGACATTCGCTGGGAACCAATCACTTTCCACTCTTCCTACTCGTACACATACTTTACATCCTCGATAAAAACTTTTCACTGCTTCTCAACTTGCCTCCCACAACATATACTCTTAATTCCTTCCATAGAGCATCTCTCTCAACTCCATCATATACCTTCTCCAGATCCATAAATGATACATACAAATCCATTTGCTTTTCTAAGTATTTCTCACATACATTCTTCAAAGCAAACACCTAATCCACACATCCTCTACCACTTCTAAAACCACACTGCTCTTCCCCAGTCAGATGCTCTGTACATGCCTTCACCCTCTCAATCAATACCCTCCCATAAAATTTCCCAGGAATACTCAACAAACTTATACCTCTGTAATTTGAACACACACCTTTATCCTCTTTGCCTCTGTACAATGGTACTATGCATACATTCCGCCAATCCTCAGGCACTTCACCATGAGCCACACATACACTGAATATCCTCACCAACCAGTCAACAACACACAACCCCTTTTTCAATAAATTCCACTCCAATACCATTCAAACCCACCACCTTCCCAGCTTTCATCTTCCTTTACGCCTTCACTACCTCTTCTCTACTTACCAAACCATTCTCCCTGACCCTCTCACTTCACACACCACCTTGACCAGAACACCCCACATCTGCCACTCTATCATCTAACACATTCAGCAAAATAGTCACTCCATCTCCTTCTCACATCACCACTACTTGTTATTACCTCCCCATTAGCCCCCTTCACTGATGTTCCCATTTGCACTCGTCTCATGCACTTTATTTACCTCCTTCCAAAACATCTTTTTATTCTCCCTAAAATTTAATGATACTCTCTCACCCCAACTCGCATTTGCCCTCTTTTTCACCTCTTCCACCTTTCTCTTGACCTCTTGCCTCTTTCTATTATACATCTCCCACTCATTTGCACTATTTCCCTGCACAAATCATCCAAATGCCTCTCTCTTCTCTTTCCCTAACAATCTTACTTCCTCATTCCACCACTCACTACCCTTTCTAATCTGCCCAACTCCCCACACTTCTCATGCCACAAGCATCTTTTGCGCAAGCCATCACTGCTTCCCTAAATACATCCCATTCCTGCCCTACCCCCCTTATTTCATTTGCTCTCACCTTTTACCAATCTGCACTCAGTCTCTCCTGGTACTTCCTCACACAGGTCTCCTTCCCAAGCTTACTCTCACCACTCTCTTCACCCCAACATTTTCTCCTCTTTTCTGAAAACCTCAACAAATCTTCACCTTTGCCTACACAAGACAATAATCAGACATCCCTCCAGTTGCACCTCTCGGCACATTAACATCCAAAAGTCTCTCTTTCATGCGCCTATCAATTAACACGTAATCCAATAACGCTCTCTAGCCATCTCTTCTACATACATACCAACACTTGTGTATATATCTCTTTTTAAATCTGGTATTCCCAATCACCAGTCCTTTTTCAGCACATAAATCTACAAGCTCTTCACCATTTCCATTTACAACACTGAACACCCCATGTACACCAATTATTCCCTCAACTGCCACATTATTCACCTTTGCATTCAAATCACCCATCACTATAACCTGGTCTCGTGCATCAAAACTGCTAACGCACTCACTCAGCTGCTCCTAAAACACTTGCCTCTCATGATCTTTCTTCTCATGCCCAGGTGTATAAGCACCAATAATCACCCATCTCTCTCCATCCACTTTGATCTATTTTTCTAAATCATCAAAAAGACGAGGATGAATTTTACTATGATCAGCTGATCCCAAACAATGGGGCTAATGGCCGTAAAAGAATGTTAATGTAGTAACTCTTAATCTATTGGCATATAAACTCGCAATATTTCAAGCACATACCACAATTTACGTGCCTATCTCTCAATACATTTTTTTTTTCTTTTTTATGCTTTGTCGCTGTCTCTCGCGTTTGCGAGGTAGCACAAGGAAACAGACGAAAGAAATGGCCCAACCCCCCCCATACACATGTATATACATACGTCCACACACGCAAATATACATACCTACACAGCTTTCCATGGTTTACCCCAGACGCTTCACATGCCTTGATTCAATCCACTGACAGCACGTCAACCCCAGTATACCACAACGCTCCAATTCACTCTATTCCTTGCCCTCCTTTCACCCTCCTGCATGTTCAGGCCCCGATCACACAAAATCTTTTTCACTCCATCTTTCCACCTCCAATTTGGTCTCCCTCTTCTCCTTGCTCCCTCCACCTCCGACACATATATCCTCTTGGTCAATCTTTCCTCACTCATCCTCTCCATGTGCCCAAACCACTTCAAAACACCCTCTTCTGCTCTCTCAACCACGCTCTTTTTATTTCCACACATCTCTCTTACCCTTACGTTACTCACTCGATCAAACCACCTCACACCACACATTGTCCTCAAACATCTCATTTCCAGCACATCCATCCTCCTGCGCACAACTCTATCCATAGCCCACGCCTCGCAACCATACAACATTGTTGGAACCACTATTCCTTCAAACATACCCATTTTTGCTTTCCGAGATAATGTTCTTGACTTCCACACATTCTTCAAGGCCCCCAGAATTTTCGCCCCCTCCCCCACCCTATGATCCACTTCCGCTTCCATGGTTCCATCCGCTGCCAGATCCACTCCCAGATATCTAAAACACCTCACTTCCTCCAGTTTTTCTCCATTCAAACTCACCTCCCAATTGACTTGACCCTCAACCCTACTGTACCTAATAACCTTGCTCTTATTCACATTTACTCTTAACTTTCTTCTTCCACACACTTTACCAAACTCAGTCACCAGCTTCTGCAGTTTCTCACATGAATCAGCCACCAGCGCTGTATCATCAGCGAACAACAACTGACTCACTTCCCAAGCTCTCTCATCCCCAACAGACTTCATACTTGCCCCTCTTTCCAAAACTCTTGCATTTACCTCCCTAACAACCCCATCCATAAACAAATTAAACAACCATGGAGACATCACACACCCCTGCCGCAAACCTACATTCACTGAGAACCAATCACTTTCCTCTCTTCCTACACGTACACATGCCTTACATCCTCGATAAAAACTTTTCACTGCTTCTAACAACTTTCCTCCCACACCATATATTCTTAATACCTTCCACAGAGCATCTCTATCAACTCTATCATATGCCTTCTCCAGATCCATAAATGCTACATACAAATCCATTTGCTTTTCTAAGTATTTCTCACATACATTCTTCAAAGCAAACACCTGATCCACACATCCTCTACCACTTCTGAAACCACACTGCTCTTCCCCAATCTGATGCTCTGTACATGCCTTCACCCTCTCAATCAATACCCTCCCATATAATTTACCAGGAATACTCAACAAACTTATACCTCTGTAATTTGAGCACTCACTCTTATCCCCTTTGCCTTTGTACAATGGCACTATGCACGCATTCCGCCAATCCTCAGGCACCTCACCATGAGTCATACATACATCAAATAACCTTACCAACCAGTCAACAATACAGTCACCCCCTTTTTTAATAAATTCCACTGCAATACCATCCAAACCTGCTGCCTTGCCGGCTTTCATCTTCCGCAAAGCTTTCACTACCTCTTCTCTGTGTACCAAATCATTTTCCCTAACCCTCTCACTCTGCACACCACCTCGACCAAAACACCCTATATCTGCCACTCTATCATCAAACACATTCAACAAACCTTCAAAATACTCACTCCATCTCCTTCTCACATAACCACTACTTACTTACATGCTTACTTCTAACAAATGAAATTCTCAACATCAAGTAAATAAATAATTTTTACAGCTTGTAATCTATACAACTTGTTCTTAGAAAGCAGTTCAATATGTAATTAACTAAGTCTAAAAGGCCAGAGATAAGTGCTCAGTTCTAATCTTCTCGTTAGAAAAAAATTACAGCAAAGATATATAACTTGCCAATTATACCATCCTGAAAAAGATTGGGACAGAGAAACTAGTAAAATATTTAAGCTTTCTCATGATAGACCTACTCTACCTAAGTTTCCTCGATAGCTAATTCAAAAATACTTATGTATAGAGTGAAATGGAACAATGTGGTATTATCAGGGTGGACGTGTTGTCAATGGACTGAACCAGGGCATGTGAAGCGTCTGGGGTAAACCATGAAAAGGTCTGTGGGGCCTGGATGTGGTAAGGGAGCTGTGTTTCGGTGCATTACACATCACAGCTAGAGACTGAGTGTGAACGAATGTGGCCTTTTTGTCTTTCTGATGCTGTCTCGCTGGAAGTTTTTTTTTTACTATTTTGCGAGTGGCGTGCTGGCGATGTGAATGGATGAAGGTAGCAAGTATGGATATGTACATGTGTATATATGTATATGTCTGGGTATGTATACGTTGAAATGTATATGTATGTATATGCGCATGTGGGCATTTATGTATATACAGGTGTATGTGGGTGAGTTGGGCCATTCCTCTTCTATTTCCTTGCGCAAACACAGGAGACAAAAGCTAAGTATATTAAATAAATCAATACTTATGTATTCATGAAGTGGTTCTGTACAAAGGCAACATCAATTATGGAAAATAATTATAAAACTAAAATCTCGTATTACAACTTTCCATTCACTTTTATATATATATATATATATATATATATATATATATATATATATATATATATATATATATATATATATATTTTTTTTTTTTTTTTTTTTTTTTTACTATTCGCCATTTCCCGCGTTAGCGAGGTAGCGATAGGAACAGAGGACTGGGCCTTTTTTTGGAATATCCTCACCTGGCCCCCTCTGTTCCTTCTTTTGGAAAATTAACAAAAAAAAAAAAAAAAAAAAAAAAAACGAGAGGGGAGGATTTCCAGCACCCCGCTCCCTCCCCTTTTAGGCGCCTTCTACGACACGCAGGGAATACGTGGGAAGTATTCTTAATCCCCTATCCCCAGGGATAGTATATATATATATATATATATATATATATATATATATATATATATATATATATATATATATATATATATATATCTTTTTTTCTTTTAAACTGTTCGCCATTTCCCGTATATATATATATATATATATATATATATATATATATATATATATATATATATACATATATTTCTTAACTTTCTAAAATGGGAAACAGAAGGAGTCATGCGGAGGGTGCTCATCCTCCTCGAAGGCTCAGACTGGGGTGTCTAAATGTATGTGGATGTAACCAAGATGTGAAATAAGGAGAGATAGGTAGTATGTTTGAGGAAAGGAACCTGGATGTTTTGGCTCTGAGTGAAACGAAGCTCAAGGGTAAAGGGGAAGAGTGGTTTGGGAATGTCTTGGGAGTAAAGTCAGGGGTTAGTGAGAGGACAAGAGCAAGGGAAGGAGTAGCAGTACTCCTGAAACAGGAGTTGTGGGAGTATGTGATACAATGTAAGAAAGTAAATTCTCGATTAATATGGGTAAAACTGAAAGCTGATGGAGAGAGATGGGTGATTATTGGTGCATATGCACCTGGGCATGAGAAGAAAGATCAAGAGAGGCAAGTGTTTTGGGAGCAGCTGAATGAGTGTGTTAGTGGTTTTGATGCACGAGACTAGGTTATAGTGATGGGTGATTTGAATGCAAAGGTGAGTAATGTGGCAGTTGAAGGAATAATTGGTATACATGGGGTGTTCAGTGTTGTAAATGGAAATGGTGAAGAGCTTGTAGATTTACGTGCTGAAAAAGGACTGATGATTGGGAATACCTGGTTTAAAAAGCGAGATATACATAAGTATACGTATGTAAGTAGGAGAGATGGCCAGAGAGCATTATTGGATTACGTGTTAATTGACAGGCGCGCGAAAGAGAGACTTTTGGATGTTAATGTGCTGAGAGGTGCAACTGGAGGGATGTCTGATCATTATCTTGTTCAGGCTAAGGTGAAGATTTGTATGGGTTTTCAGAAAAGAAGAGTGAATGTTGGGGTGAAGAGGTGGTGAGAGTAAGTGAGCTTGGGAAGGAGACTTGTGTGAGGAAGTACCAGGAGAGACTGAGTACAGAATGGAAAAAGGTGAGAACAATGGAAGTAAGGGGAGTGGGGGAGGAATGGGATGTATTTAGGGAATCAGTGATGGATTGCGCAAAAGATGCTTATGGCATGAGAAGAGTTGGAGGTGGGTTGATTACAAAGGGTAATGAGTGGTGGGATGAAGAAGTAAGACTATTAGTGAAAGAGAAGAGAGAGGCATTTGGACGATTTTTGCAGGGAAAAAATGCAATTGAGTGGGAGAAGTATAAAAGAAAGAGACAGGAGGTCAAGAGAAAGGTGCAAGAGGTGAAAAAAAGGGCAAATGAGAGTTGGGGTGAGAGAGTATCATTAAATTTTAGGGAGAATAAAAAGATGTTCTGGAAGGAGGTAAATAAAATGCGTAAGACAAGGGAGCAAATGGGAACTTCAGTGAAGGGCGCAAATGGGGAGGTGATAACAAGTAGTGGTGATGTGAGAAGGAGATGGAGTGAGTATTTTGAAGGTTTGTTGAATGTGTTTGATGATAGAGTGGCAGATATAGGGTGTTTTGGTCGAGGTGGTGTGCAAAGTGAGAGGATTAGGGAAAATGATTTGGTAAACAGAGAAGAGGTAGTAAAAGCTTTGCAGAAGATGAAAGCCAGCATGGCAGCAGGTTTGGATGGTATTGCAGTGGAATTTATTAAAAAAGGGGGTGACTGTATTACTGACTGGTTGGTAAGGTTATCTAATGTATGTATGACTCATGGTGAGGTGCCTGAGGATTGGCGGAATGCGTGCATAGTGCCATTGTACAAAGGCAAAGGGGATAAGAGTGAGTGCTCAAATTACAGAGGTATAAGTTTGTTGAGTATTCCTGGTAAATTATATGGGAGGGTATTGATTGAGAGGGTGAAGGCATGTACAGAGCATCAGATTGGGGAAGAGCAGTGTGGTTTCAGAAGTGGTAGAGGATGTGTGGATCAGGTGTTTGCTTTGAAGAATGTATGTGAGAAATACTTAGAAAAGCAAATGGATTTGTATGTAGCATTTATGGATCTGGAGAAGGCATATGATAGAGTTGATAGAGATGCTCTGTGGAAGGTATTAAGAATATATGGTGTGGGAGGAAAGTTGTTAGAAGCAGTGAAAAGTTTTTATCGAGGATGTAAGGCATGTGTACGTGTAGGAAGAGAGGAAAGTGATTGGTTCTCAGTGAATGTAGGTTTGCGGCAGGGGTGTGTGATGTCTCCATGGTTGTTTAATTTGTTTATGGATGGGGTTGTTAGGGAGGTAAATGCAAGAGTTTTGGAAAGAGGGGCAAGTATGAAGTCTGTTGGGGATGAGAGAGCTTGGGAAGTGAGTCAGTTGTTGTTCGCTGATGATACAGCGCTGGTGGCTGATTCATGTGAGAAACTGCAGAAGCTGGTGACTGAGTTTGGTAAAGTGTGTGGAAGAAGAAAGTTAAGAGTAAATGTGAATAAGAGCAAGGTTATTAGGTACAGTAGGGTTGAGGGTCAAGTCAATTGGGAGGTGAGTTTGAATGGAGAAAAACTGGAGGAAGTGAAGTGTTTTAGATATCTGGGAGTGGATCTGGCAGCGGATGGAACCATGGAAGCGGAAGTGGATCATAGGGTGGGGGAGGGGGCGAAAATTCTGGGGGCCTTGAAGAATGTGTGGAAGTCGAGAACATTATCTCGGAAAGCAAAAATGGGTATGTTTGAAGGAGTAGTGGTTCCAACAATGTTGTATGGTTGCGAGGCGTGGGCTATGGATAGAGTTGTGCGCAGGAGGATGGATGTGCTGGAAATGAGATGTTTGAGGACAATGTGTGGTGTGAGGTGGTTTGATCGAGTGAGTAACGTAAGGGTAAGAGAGATGTGTGGAAATAAAAAGAGCGTGGTTGAGAGAGCAGAAGAGGGTGTTTTGAAATGGTTTGGGCACATGGAGAGAATGAGTGAGGAAAGATTGACCAAGAGGATATATGTGTCGGAGGTGGAGGGAACAAGGAGAAGTGGGAGACCAAATTGGAGGTGGAAAGATGGAGGGAAAAAGATTTTGTGTGATCGGGACCTGAACATGCAGGAGGGTGAAAGGAGGGCAAGGAATAGAGTGAACTGGATCGATGTGGTATACCGGGGTTGACGTGCTGTCAGTGGATTGAATCAGGGCATATGAAGCGTCTGGGGTAAACCATGGAAAGCTGTGTAGGTATGTAAATTTGCGTGTGTGGACGTATGTATATACATGCGTATGGGGGTGGGTTGGGCCATTTCTTTCGTCTATTTCCTTGCGCTACCTCACAAATGCGGGAGACAGCAACAAAGCAAAAAAATATATATATATATATATATATATATATATATATATATATATATATATATATATATATATATATATTTTTTATATATATATATATATATATATATATATATATATATATATATATATATATATTTTTTTTTTATATATATATATATATATATATATGTATATATTCCCTATGAGGCCCAGTCCTTTGTTCTTAAAGCTACCTTGCTAATGCGGGAAATGGCGAATAGTTTGAAAAATATATATATATATATATATATATATATATATATATATATATATATATATTATCCCTGGGGATAGGGGATTAAGAATACTTCCCACGTATTCCCTGCGTGTCGTAGAAGGCGACTAAAAGGGGAGGGAGCGGGGGGCTGGAAATCCTCCCCTCTCGTTTTTTTTTTTTTTTTTTTTTTTTTTTTTTTAAATTTTCCAAAAGAAGGAACAGAGGGGGCCAGTTGAGGATATTCCAAAAAAGGCCCAGTCCTCTGTTCTTAGCGCTACCTCGCTAACGCGGGAAATGGCGAATAGTTTAAAAGAAAAAGAAAAGAAAATATATATATATATATATATTTTTTTTTTTTTTTTTTTATACTTTGTCGCTGTCTCCCGCGTTTGCGAGGTAGCGCAAGGAAACAGACGAAAGAAATGGCCCAACCCCCCCCCCATACACATGTACATACACACGTCCACACACGCAAATATACATACCTACACAGCTTTCCATGGTTTACCCCAGACGCTTCACATGCCTTGATTCAATCCACTGACAGCACGTCAACCCCTGTATACCACATCGCTCCAATTCACTCTATTCCTTGCCCTCCTTTCACCCTCCTGCATGTTCAGGCCCCGATCACACAAAATCTTTTTCACTCCATCTTTCCACCTCCAATTTGGTCTCCCTCTTCTCCTCATTCCCTCCACCTCCGACACATATATCCTCTTGGTCAATCTTTCCTCACTCATTCTCTCCATGTGCCCAAACCATTTCAAAACACCCTCTTCTGCTCTCTCAACCACGCTCTTTTTATTTCCACACATCTCTCTTACCCTTACGTTACTTACTCGATCAAACCACCTCACACCACACATTGTCCTCAAACATCTCATTTCCAGCACATCCATCCTCCTGCGCACAACTCTATCCATAGCCCACGCCTCGCAACCATACAACATTGTTGGAACCACTATTCCCTCAAACATACCCATTTTTGCTTTCCGAGATAATGTTCTCGACTTCCACACATTTTTCAAGGCTCCCAAAATTTTCGCCCCCTCCCCCACCCTATGATCCACTTCCGCTTCCATGGTTCCATCCGCTGACAGATCCACTCCCAGATATCTAAAACACTTCACTTCCTCCAGTTTTTCTCCATTCAAACTCACCTCCCAATTGACTTGACCCTCAACCCTACTGTACCTAATAACCTTGCTCTTATTCACATTTACTCTTAACTTTCTTCTTCCAGGTTCCTTTCCTCAAACATACTACCTATCTCTCCCTTTTTCACATCTTGGTTACATCCACACACATTTAGGCACCCCAATCTGAGCCTTCGAGGAGGATGAGCACTCCCCGCGTGACTCCTTCTTCTGTTTCCCATTTTTTAGAAAGTTAAAAAATACAAGGAGGGAAGGATTTCTGGCCCCCCCGCTCCCGTCCCCTCTAGTCGCTTTCTACGACACGCGAGGAATGCGTGGGAAGTATTCTTTCACCCCTATCCCCAGGGATAATATACATATATATGGATGTTTTGGCTCTGAGTGAAACGAAGCTCAAGGGTAAAGGGGAAGAGTGGTTTGGGAATGTCTTGGGAGTAAAGTCAGGGGTTAGTGAGAGGACAAGAGCAAGGGAAGGAGTAGCAGTACTCCTGAAACAGGAGTTGTGGGAGTATGTGATACAATGTAAGAAAGTAAATTCTCGATTAATATGGGTAAAACTGAAAGTTGATGGAGAGAGATGGGTGATTATTGGTGCATATGCACTTGGGCATGAGAAGAAAGATCATGAGAGGCAAGTGTTTTGGGAGCAGCTGAATGAGTGTGTTAGTGGTTTTGATGCACGAGACCGGGTTATAGTGATGGGTGATTTGAATGCAAAGGTGAGTAATGTGGCAGTTGAGGGAATAATTGGTATACATGGGGTGTTCAGTGTTGTAAATGGAAATGGTGAAGAGCTTGTAGATTTATGTGCTGAAAAAGGACTGATGATTGGGAATACCTGGTTTAAAAAGCGAGATATACAGAAGTATACTTATGTAAGTAGGAGAGATGGCCAGAGAGCGTTATTGGATTACGTGTTAATTGACAGGCGCGTGAAAGAGAGACTTTTGGATGTTAATGTGCTGAGAGGTGCAACTGAAGGGATGTCTTGTGGAGGCTAAGGTGAAGATTTGTATGGGTTTTCAGAAAAGAAGAGTGAATGTTGGGGTGAAGAGGGTGGTGAGAGTGAGCGAGCTTGGGAAGGAGACTTGTGTGAGGAAGTACCAGGAGAGACTGAGTACAGAATGGAAAAAGGTGAGAACAATGGAAGTAAGGGGAGTGGGGGAGGAAAGGGATGTATTTAGGGAATCAGTGATGGATTGCGCAAAAGATGCTTGTGGCATGAGAAGAGTGGGAGGTGGGTTGATTAGAAAGGGTAGTGAGTGGTGGGATGAAGAAGTAAGATTATTAGTGAAAGAGAAGAGAGAGGCATTTGGACGATTTTTGCAGGGAAAAAATGCAATTGAGTGGGAGACGTATAAAAGAAAGAGACAGGAGGTCAAGAGAAAGGTGCAAGAGGTGAAAAAAAGGGCAAATGAGAGTTGGGGTGAGAGAGTATCATTAAATTTTAGGGAGAATAAAAAGATGTTCTGGAAGGAGGTAAATAAAGTGCGTAAGACAAGGGAGCAAATGAGAACTTCAGTGAAGGGCGCAAATGGGGAGGTGATAACAAGTAGTGGTGATGTGAGAAGGAGATGGAGTGAGTATTTTGAAGGTTTGTTGAATGTGTTTGATGATAGAGTGGCAGATATAGGGTGTTTTGGTCGAGGTGGTGTGCAAAGTGAGAGGGTTAGGGAAAATGATTTGGTAAACAGAGAAGAGGTAGTAAAAGCTTTGCGGAAGATGAAAGCCAGCAAGACAGCGGGTTTGGATGGTATTGCAGTGGAATTTATTAAAAAAGGGGGTGACTCTATTGTTGACTGGTTGGTAAGGTTATTTAATGTATGTATGACTCATGGTGAGGTGCCTGAGGATTGGCGGAATGCGTGCATAGTGCCATTGTACAAAGGACAAAGGGGATAAGAGTGAGTGCTCAAATTACAGAGGTATAAGTTTGTTGAGTATTCCTGGTAAATTATATGGGAGGGTATTGATTGAGAGGGTGAAGGCATGTACAGAGCATCAGATTGGGGAAGAGCAGTGTGGTTTCAGAAGTGGTAGAGGATGTGTGGATCAGGTGTTTGCTTTGAAGAATGTATGTGAGAAATACTTAGAAAAGCAAATGGATTTGTATGTAGCATTTATGGATCAGGAGAAGGCATATGATAGAGTTGATAGAGATGCTCTGTGGAAGGTATTAAGAATATATGGTGTGGGAGGAAAGTTGTTAGAAGCAGTGAAAAGTTTTTATCGAGGATGTAAGGCATGTGTACGTGTAGGAAGAGAGGAAAGTGATTGGTTCTTAGTGAATGTAGGTTTGCGGCAGGGGTGTGTGATGTCTCCATGGTTGTTTAATTTGTTTATGGATGGGGTTGTTAGGGAGGTGAATGCAAGAGTTTTGGAAAGAAGGGCAAGTATGAAGTCTGTTGGGGATGAGAGAGCTTGGGAAGTGAGTCAGTTGTTGTTCACTGATGATACAGCGCTGGTGGCTGATTCATGTGAGAAACTGCAGAAGCTGGTGACTGAGTTTGGTACAGTGTGTGAAAGAAGAAAGTTAAGAGTAAATGTGAATAAGAGCAAGGTTATTAGGTACAGTAGGGTTGAGGGTCAATTCAATTGGGAGGTGAGTTTGAATGGAGAAAAACTGGAGGAAGTGAAGTGTTTTAGATATCTGGGAGTGGATCTGGCAGCGGATGGAACCATGGAAGCGGAAGTGGATCATAGGGTGGGGGAGGGGGCGAAAATTCTGGGAGCCTTGAAGAATGTGTGGAAGTCGAGAACATTATCTCGGAAAGCAAAAATGGGTATGTTTGAAGGAATAGTGGTTCCAACAATGTTGTATGGTTGCGAGGCGTGGACTATGGATAGATTTGTGCGCAGGAGGATGGATGTGCTGGAAATGAGATGTTTGAGGACAATGTGTGGTGTGAGGTGGTTTGATCGAGTAAGTAACGTAAGGGTAAGAGAGATGTGTGGAAATAAAAAGAGCGTGGTTGAGAGAGCAGAAGAGGGTGTTTTGAAATGGTTTGGTCACATGGAGAGAATGAGTAAGGAAAGATTGACCAGAGGATATATGTGTCGGAGGTGGAGGGAACGAGGAGAAGAGGGAGACCAAATTGGAGGTGGAAAGATGGAGTGAAAAAGATTTTGTGTGATCGGGGACTGAACATGCAGGAGGGTGAAAGGAGGGCAAAGAATAGAGTGAATTGGAGCGATGTGGTATATCGGGGTTGACGTGCTGTCAGTGGATTGAATCAAGGCATGTGTATGGGGGTGGGTTGGGCCATTTCTTTCGTCTGTTTCCTTGCGCTACCTCGCAAACGCGGGAGACAGCGACAAAGTATAATAAATAAAATAAATATATATATATATATATTTATCTATTTTGGAAAGAGGGGCAAGTATGAAGTCTGTTGGGGATGAGAGAGCTTGGGAAGTGAGTCAGTTGTTGTTCGCTGATGATACAGCGCTGGTCGCTGATTCATGTGAGAAACTGCAGAAGCTGGTGACTGAGTTTGGTAAAGTGTGTGAAAAAAGAAAGTTAAGAGTAAATGTGAATAAGAGCAAGGTTATTAGGTACAGTAGGGTTAAGGGTCAAGTCAATTGGGAGGTGAGTCTGAATGGAGAAAAACTGGAGGAAGTGAAGTGTTTTAGATATCTGGGAGTGGATCTGGCAGCGGATGGAACCATGGAAGCGGAAGTGGATCATAGGGTGGGGGAGGGGGCGATAATTCTGGGAGCCTTGAAGAATGTGTGGAGGTCGAGAACATTATCTCGGAAAGCAAAAATGGGTATGTTTGAAGGAATAGTGGTTCCAACAATGTTGTATGGTTGCGAGGCGTGGGCTATGGATAGAGTTGTGCGCAGGAGGATGGATGTGCTGGAAATGAGATGTTTGAGGACAATGTGTGGTGTGAGGTGGTTTGATCGAGTAAGTAACGTAAGGGTAAGAGAGATGTGTGGAAATAAAAAGAGCGTAGTTGAGAGAGCAGAAGAGGGTGTTTTGGAATGGTTTGGGCACATGGAGAGAATGAGTGAGGAAAGATTGACCAAGAGGATATATGTGTCGGAGATGGAGGGAACGAGGAGAAGAGGGAGACCAAATTGGAGGTGGAAAGATGGAGTGAAAAAGATTTTGTGTGATCGGGGCCTGAACATGCAGGAGGGTGAAAGGAGGGCAAGGAATAGAGTGAATTGGAGCGATGTGGTATACCGGGGTTGACGTGCTGTCAGTGGATTGAATCAAGGCATGTGAAGCGTCTGGGGTAAACCATGGAAAGCTGTGTAGGTATGTATATTGTCCTCAAACATCTCATTTCCAGCACATCCATCCTCCTGCGCACAACTCTATCCATAGCCCACGCCTCGCAACCATACAACATTGTTGGAACCACTATTCCTTCAAACATACCCATTTTTGCTTTCCGAGATAATGTTCTCGACTTCCACACATTCTTCAAGGCCCCCAGGATTTTCGCCCCCTCCCCCACCCTATGATTCACTTCCACTTCCATGGTTCCATCCGCTGCCAGATCCACTCCCAGATATCTAAAACACTTTACTTCCTCCAGTTTTTCTCCATTCAAACTTACCTCCCAATTGACTTGACCCTCAATCCTACTGTACCTAATAACCTTGCTCTTATTCACATTTACTCTTAACTTTCTTCTTTCACACACTTTACCAAACTCAGTCACCAGCTTCTGCAGTTTCTCACATGAATCAGCCACCAGCGCTGTATCATCAGCGAACAACAACTGACTCACTTCCCAAGCTCTCTCATCCCCAACAGACTTCATACTTGCCCCTCTTTCCAAAACTCTTGCATTCACCTCCCTAACAACCCCATCCATAAACAAATTAAACAACCATGGAGACATCACACACCCCTGCCGCAAACCTACATTCACTGAGAACCAATCACTTTCCTCTCTTCCTACACGTACACATGCCTTACATCCTCGATAAAAACTTTTCTCTGCTTCTAACAACTTGCCTCCCACACCATATATTCTTAATACCTTCCACAGAGCATCTCTATCAACTCTATCATATGCCTTCTCCTGATCCATAAATGCTACATACAAATCCATTTGCTTTTCTAAGTATTTCTCACATACATTCTTCAAAGCAAACACCTGATCCACACATCCTCTACCACTTCTGAAACCACACTGCTCTTCCCCAATCTGATGCTCTGTACATGCCTTCACCCTCTCAATCAATACCCTCCCATATAATTTACCAGGAATACTCAACAAACTTATACCTCTGTAATATGAGCACTCACTCTTATCCCCTTTGCCTTTGTACAATGGCACTATGCACGCATTCCGCCAATCCTCAGGCACCTCACCATGAGTCATACATACATTAAATAACCTTACCAACCAGTCAACAATACAGTCACCCCCTTTTTTAATAAATTCCACTGCAATACCATCCAAACCTGCTGCCTTGCCGGCTTTCATCTTCCGCAAAGCTTTCACTACCTCTTCTCTGTTTACCAAATCATTTTCCCTAACCCTCTCACTTTGCACACCACCTCGACCAAAACACCCTATATCTGCCACTCTTATCATCAAACACATTCAACAAACCTTCAAAATACTCACTCCATCTCCTTCTCACATCACCACTACTTGTTATCACCTCCCCATTTGCGCCCTTCACTGAAGTTCCCATTTGCTCCCTTGTCTTACGCACTTTATTTACCTCCTTCCAGAACATCTTTGATATTCTTTGATATTCCAAAATGGCAACACGACTAAGATCATATCAACTCAATGATAAGCAAAGTTTTAACACATTATCATGTTCATCATTTCTATAGGGAAACGACACATGGTCTGTAATCGTTCATCTGGCCAGTCAAGAAAAACTGGTTCATAAGCAGCTAATTTTCAAAGTAACGTCTCATTAATGATCAAATCTTCATAAAACTTACTTTAATGTAACAATGCAAAAAATCTTAAATACACTAAACCCTAACAAATGCCTTTTGTATTATAGCAGGAAACTTCTGAACAATTTCCAGCTCTAAGCACTAACATTAAAACTAATGCAAAATTAAATATCATCCTATTACTTATTCTAATTCTATAATGTCCTTACTATATGGATCAATATGTTTTAGTCCTATAGGTTTCTCTGTTTTAGATCTATGCATCCATTTGTTTCAGTTCAAAGGACTGATCTGTTCTAGTTCTAAGCACTCAACTGTTCTAGCTCTAATGACTGATCTGTTCCTAGTTCTTTGGACTGATCCATTCTAGTTCCCTGCACCAATTTGTTCTAGTTCTAATGGCGGATATGTTCTCATTCTATGGACTGATCTGTTCTAGCTCTAACGGCTGATATGTTCTCATTATATGGACTGATTTGTTCTAATTCTAAGCATCAATCTGTTCTAGCTCTATGGGCTAATCTGTTCTAGTTCTATAGACTGATCTGTTCCAGTTCTATGCACCAATCTGTTCTAGCTCTCAGGATTGATCTGTTCTAGACCTAATGATTGATCTTTTCAAGTTCTATACACCAATCTAGCTAAGAACTGATGTGTTCTAGTTCTATAGATTGATATGTTCAATTTCTATGGACTAATCTGTTCTAGTTCTATGCATCAATCTGTTCTAGATCTAAGGACTTATCTGTTCTAGTTCTATAGACTGATATGTTCTAGTTCTATAGACTGGTCTGTTCTAGTTCTATAGATTGATCTACTCTGTCTCTATGGACTGATCTGTTCTAGTTCAAGCACCAATCTGTTCTAGCTCTACAGACAAACCTGTTTTAGTTCTATAGAATGATCTGTTCTAGTTCTTTATACTGATCTGTTCCAGCTCTAAGGATTGATCTGTTCTAAATCTACAGATTGATCTGCTCTAGTTCTATGCACAATCTAGCAATAAGGACTGATCTGTTCTAGTTCAGTAGACTGATTTGTTCTAGTAGAGCAGACTCATCTGTTCTAGTTCTATGCACCAGTATGTTAAAGCTCTACGGACTGCTATGTTCTAGCTCTATGGACTTATCGTTTTTTGTTCCATTGAACTGATCTGTTCTAGTTACATGTACCAATCTGTTCTAGCTCTAAGGACTGACTGATCTGATCTTGATCTATAGACTGCTCTGTTCTACTTCTAAGCACCAATCTGTTCTAGCTCTAAGGACTGTTCTGTTCTTGATCTATAAACTGCTCTGTTCTAGTTCTAAGCACCAATCTGTTCTAGCTCTAAGGAACTGTTTTATTCTTGATCTACAGACTGCTCTGTTCTAGTTGTATATGTTCTAGTTCTGTAATCTGTTCTAGTCCAATAGACCAATCTGCTCTAATATAATTAAACGAACTTATCTGTTATAGTTTTATGAACCAATCTCACAAAACTAGAACACATCTTGACAGATAAGTGAGAAGTAACTGTATACAAAACCTTAACATATTTGTATAATCAAATTGCAGGCTATATATCAAATCCAGATGTATGCAATACTGTATGTCAGCCATAATCATTATCTTACTGTGGTAGTGAGTATCTGCACCGGTATAAGCAGTAGCAGAAGATGGCTGTGCGTAGTAAGTCTTTGAGGAGTCATATGCAGCAGCAGCAGCAGCTGCTGCAGTTTGTGTGGTGCGGCCATAACCATAGTCATAGGTAGCTGAGGCAGCAGCACTTGGGTAAGTACCAGCTGCAGTGGAATGGGTAGCAGCTGCAGCAGCAGTCTGATACCCAGTATCATAAGTAGAGCCAGCTGCACGCTGTGTAGTGTATGTGCCCGTAGGAGTATGGCCAACAGGATACCCAGTCTGACCAGTCTGGTATGCAGCTGCTGCATTTGCCGCAGCACTGTATAGGAAAACAAAATACAAAATATTATTACTGTACATCCTTCTTCCACCAAAGAAGAGTTAGGCTATTTACAAACTTACAAAGTTCAAGGAGAAAGTAAAAATGGAAAATGGAAATCTGCCTTTTCATTAGTCTTCACCATGATCTTTTTTTCTTACTATGTATGTAGATAGTTCCAGTCATAGGCAAAAGTCCACATCAAGGCCAAGCCTTGACTGAAAGATAGATATTTATAAGATAAAGAAAAAAAGATACAAGGGAAAGTATTCTAGGGGAAGTGAAAATCTTATCTCTTGAAATGTGCCATGTCATGGCTATTGGGAAAGCATGAAAGGGTAGAGATCCACAGCTTCATATTCATATCCATAAGATCATTCTTTTTTTCATGCACAATACCAAAAATATTCATAAAAAATCAAATAATAATACACAGAATATTTGTCTCCATACAAATACTGTAGAAATTCATTTTCGCTATAGTCCTCACCTCATATAAATTGTTTAGTACAAAACATTTTCATCTGCCCAAAACATACTGGAAAAAGTGCAAGCATGCATGTGTGTGTGTGTCAGTTACCATACCAACTATTTGTACCCTTCAGGAAGTGTTCTACACTCAAGGAACAAGATTCCTGAAATTTCTATGTTATCTAGTTGCCTCCTGAGCATATGTAAAATGGTGAATACCAGGTTAAGTCTTTAAGGGGTTTTCTAACCTCAAATCCTGGGCTTGGCCCAGGCTGTAGGGTTGGGTCACTGGTCAACCAAGCTATTGGAAGCCACATCCTACAGGCCCATGTATCTCCCACAGCCTGACTAGTCTGGTAAACTTTGTAGGTACTTTTCCAGAGCACTTCCAAACTTCACCGTGCATCCTATCATGTTTCTGGTAATTGCACCCAAGGCTCTGAAGAGAATTGGGCCCTGAATGATTAAGGTGTTCTCTCTTTTTATGCATATC
This sequence comes from Panulirus ornatus, assembly GCF_036320965.1. NCBI lineage: Eukaryota > Metazoa > Arthropoda > Malacostraca > Decapoda > Palinuridae > Panulirus > Panulirus ornatus. The sequence continues at coordinate 21,332,204 of NC_092264.1, forward strand.
ACAACTTTGGATTTCAAAATTAGTTTCAAAGTCTTCTATGCCTGACATGCCATTAGAAAGTGTAAGTTTAGAGCCAATGCCTTCTTGGGTTTTCCTGCTGATTCGAGTGAGAAGCTGCAGAAGTTGGTGAACTGAGTTTGGAAAAGTGTGTGAAAGGAGAAAGTTTAGGGTAAATGTGAATAAGAGCAAGGTTATTGGGTTCAGTAGGGTTGAGGGACAAGTTGGGATGTGAGTTTGAATGGAGAAAAATTGGAGGAAGTGAAGTGTTTGACATCTGGGAGTGGATTTAGCAGCGAATGGAACCATGAAGTGGGAGTGAATCATAGGGTAGGGGAAGGGGTAAAAGCTCTGGAGCGATAAAGAATGTGTGGAAAGAGAGAACATTATCTTAGAGCAAAAACAGGTATGTTTGAAGGAATAATAATTCCAACAATGTTGTATGTTTGCAAGGCATAGGCTATAGATAGCATGGTCCGGAGGAGGGTGAACTTGTTGGAAATGAAATGTTCGAGGACAATATGTGGTGTGAGGGGGTTTGATCGAGTAAGTAATGAGAGGGTAAGAGAGATGTGTGGTAATAAAAAGAGTGCAGTTGAAAGAGCAGAAGAGGGTGTGTTGAAATAGTTTTGACATATGGAGAGAATGATTGAGGACAGGCTGTCAAAGAGGATATATGTGTCAGAGGTGGAGGGAACAAGGAGAAGCAGGAGACCAAATTGGAGGTGGAAGGATGAAGTGAAAAAGATTTTGAGCAATTAGGGCTTTAAACATACAGGAGGGTGAGAGGCGTGCAGGAAATACAGTGAATTGGAACAATGTGGTTTATCAGGGTCGACATGCTATCAATAGACTGGACCAGGACATGTGAAACGTCTGGGGTAAACCATGGAAAGGTCTGTGGAGCCTGGATGTGGATAAGGAGTTCATGGTTTCTGTGCATTACACATAGCAGCTAGAGGCTGAGTGTGAATGAACGTGGCCTTTTTTGTCATTTTCCTGGAGCTACCTCACTGACACAGGGTGGTGATGCCGTTTCACGTGGGGCACGGTGGCACTGGAGATGGATGAAGGCAAGCAAGTATATGTAAATGTGTGTGTGTATGAGTGAATGGGTCTTTCTTTGTCTATTTCTTGGCGCTACCTTGCTGATGGGGAAATGGCAATCAAGTACAATAAAATGTTGTTACACCCCTCACACCTGCACTCCTGATAGTACAGCAGCAGTGTTTTCAGTCATTCCCAGTAATTTAGTTCCTTCATCACATTAAATGGGCCATGAAAGATCTAGGAAAACTTTCTAATTCTGCAATTTTGCCTGCCTTGTAGGGTGATGTTAGAACACAGTAATATTCTGTTCATAAAAGAATTAGTCAACTGTCAGCACAATTCTTTCTTCCCTTGTCTTGAAAGTCCACAAGATCTAGCCCAACATCCTTCTAAAGGAGGAAATCATTGCTTTGGTGTGTTCTCCAAGTTAGGTCATTAAACATTACTCAAAATCTTTCACGTTATCTAACTGATTTAAGAAAGTGTGTGTCTGTCCTGCATTCATTACTGTTTATGATTTCTTCATTTTCCCAATACCAGAGATGAAACTTTTCCCCACTGAAAAACATGCTGATTTTGGCGGCTTAGTGAAGCACTTCACTTACGTCTCTTTGTAGCCTTTCATTATATTCTGTTGACTATTTTCATATATATCTTTCTATTTATTTATTATACTTTGTCGCCGTCCCCTGCATTAACGAGGTAGCGAAAGGAAACAAACGAAAGAATGGCCCAACAAACCCACATACACAGGTATATACACGCACGTCCACACACACACACATACATACCTATACATCTCAACATATACATAAATATACACGCACAGACATAAATATATACATATGCACATAATTCATACTGTCTGCCTTTATTCAGTCCCGTCGCCACACATGTAATGACAACCCCCTCCCCCCGCAAGTGCGCAAAGTAGCACTAGGAAAAGACAACAAAGGCCAAATTCGTTCACACTCAGTCTTTAGCTGTCAAGAATAATGCACCAAAACCACAGCTCCCTTTCCACATCCAGGCCCCACAAAACTTTCCATGGTTTACCCAAGACGCTTCACATGCCCTGGTTCAATCCATTGACAGCACATCGACCCCGGTATACCACATAGTTCCAATTCACTCTATTCCTTGCCCGCCTTTCACACTCCTGCATCTTCAGGCCCCGATCACTCAAAATCTTTTTCACTCCATCTTTCCACCTAAAATTTGGTCTCCCACATCTTGTTCCCTCCACTTCTGACACATATATCCTCTTGGTCAATCTTTCCTCACTCATTCTCTCCACGTGACCAAACCATTTCAAACACCTTCTTCTGCTCTCTCAACCACACTCTTTTTATTACCACACATCTCTCTTACCTTTTCATTACTTACTCGGTCAAACCACCTCACACCATACATTGTCACCAAACATCTCATTTCCAGCACATTCACCCTCCTCCGCACAACTCTAACTATAGCCCACGCCTCGCAACCATATAACATTGTCGGAACCACTATTCCTTCAAACATACCCATAATGTTCTCGCCTTCCACACATTTTTCAAAGCTCCCAGAACTTTTGCCCCCTCCCCCATCCTATGACTCATTTCAGCTTCCATGGTTCCATCCACTGCCATATCCACTCCCAGATATCTAAAACACTTCACTTCCTCCAGTTTTTCTCCATTTAAACTTACCTCCCATTTGATTTGTCCCTCAACCCTCCATCACAGGGTGGGGGAGGGGGCAAAAGTTCTGAGTGCACTGAAGAATGTGTGGAAGTCGAGAACGTTATCTTGGAGAGCAAAAATGGGTATGTTTGAAGGCATAGTGGTTCCAACAACGATATATGGTTTCGAGGCGTAAGCTATAGATAGAGTTGTGCGGAGGAGGATGGATGTACTAGAAATGAGATGCTTGAGGACAATATGTGGTGTGAGGTGGTTTGATCGAATAAGTAATGAAAGAGTAAGAGAGATGTGTGGTAATAAAAAAGTGTGTGGTTGAGAGAGCAGAGGAGGGTGTTTTGAAATGGTTTGGTTACATGGAGAGAATGAGAGAGGAAAGACTGACAAAGAGGATATGTGTCAACAGGTGGAAGGAATAAGGAGAAGTGGGAGACCAAATTGGAGGTGGAAAGATGGAATGAAAATGATTTTGGGTGATTGGGGCCTGAACATGCAGGAGGGTGAAAGGCGCGCAAGGAATAGAGTGAATTGGAACGATGTGGTATACTGGGGTCGATGTGCTGTTAATGGATTGAACCTTGGAATGTAAAGTGTCTGGAGTAAACAATGGAAAGTTCTGTGGGGCCTGGATGTGGAAAGCGAGCTGTGGTTTCGGTGCATTACACATGAGAGATAGAGACTGAGTGTAAACGAATGTGGCCTTTGTTGTCTTTTCCTAGCGCCACCCTCACGCACATGTGGGGGAGGGGGTTGTTATTTCATGTGTGGCGGAGGTGGTGACAGGAATGAATAAGGGCAGACAGTATGAATGATGTAAATGTGTATATGTGTATATGGTTTGGGCACATGGAGAGAATGAGTGAGGAGAGATTGACCAAGAGGATATATGTGTCGGAGGTGGAGGGAACGAGGAGAAGAGGGAGACCAAATTGGAGGTGGAAAGATGGAGTGAAAAAGATTTTGTGTGATCGGGGCCTGAACATGCAGGAGGGTGAAAGGAGGGCAAGAAATAGAGTGAATTGGAGTCATGTGGTATACAGGGGTTGACGTGCTGTCAGTGGATTGAAGCAAGGCATGTGAAGCGTCTGGGGTAAACCATGGAAAGCTGTGTAGGTATGTATATTTGCGTGTGTGGACGTGTGTATGTACATGTGTATGGGGGGGGGGGTTGGGCCATTTCTTTCGTCTGTTTCCTTGCGCTACCTCGCAAACACGGGAGACAGCGACAAAGTATAAAAAAAAAAAAAAAAAAAAAAAAAAATATATATATATATATATATATATATATATATATATATATATATATATTGTACAAAGGCAAAGGGGATAAGAGTGAGTGCTCAAATTACAGAGGTATAAGTTTGTTGAGTATTCCTGGTAAATTATATGGGAGGGTATTGATTGAGAGGGTGAAGGCATGGACAGAGCATCAGATTGGGGAAGTGCAGTGTGGTTTCAGAAGTGGTAGAGGATGTGTGGATCAGGTGTTTGCTTTGAAGAATGTATGTGAGAAATACTTAGAAAAGCAAATGGATTTGTATGTAGCATTTATGGATCTGGAGAAGGCATATGATAGAGTTGATAGAGATGCTCTGTGGAAGGTATTAAGAATATATGGTGTGGGAGGAAAGTTGTTAGAAGCAGTGAAAAGTTTTTATCGAGGATGTAAGGCATGTGTACGTGTAGGAAGAGAGGAAAGTGATTGGTTCTCAGTGAATGTAGGTTTGCGGCAGGGGTGTGTGATGTCTCCATGGTTGTTTAATTTGTTTATGGATGGGGTTGTTAGGGAGGTGAATGCAAGAGTTTTGGAAAGAGGGGCAAGTATGAAGTCTGTTGGGGATGAGAGAGCTTGGGAAGTGAGTCAGTTGTTGTTCACTGATGATACAGCGCTGGTGGCTGATTCATGTGAGAAACTGCAGAAGCTGGTGACTGAGTTTGGAAAAGTGTGTGGAAGAAGAAAGTTAAGAGTAAATGTGAATAAGAGCAAGGTAATAATATTAGGTACAGTAGGGTTGAGGGTCAAGTCAATTGGGAGGTGAGTTTGAATGGAGAAAAACTGGAGGAAGTGAAGTGTTTTAGATATCTGGGAGTGGATCTGGCAGCAGATGGAACCATGGAAGCGGAAGTGGATCATAGGGTGGGGGAGGGGGCGAAAATCCTGGGGGCCTTGAAGAATGTGTGGAAGTCGAGAACATTATCTCGGAAAGCAAAAATGGGTATGTTTGAAGGAATAGTGGTTCCAACAATGTTGTATGGTTGCGAGGCGTGGGCTATGGATAGAGTGGTGCGCAGGAGGATGGATGTGCTGGAAATGAGATGTTTGAGGACAATGTGTGGTGTGAGGTGGTTTGATCGAGTGAGTAACGTAAGGGTAAGAGAGATGTGTGGAAATAAAAAGAGCGTGGTTGAGAGAGCAGAAGAGGGTGTTTTGAAGTGGTTTGGGCACATGGAGAGGATGAGTGAGGAAAGATTGACCAAGAGGATATATGTGTTGGAGGTGGAGGGAACAAGGAGAAGAGGGAGACCAAATTGGAGGTGGAAAGATGGAGTGAAAAAGATTTTGTGTGATCGGGGCCTGAACATGCAGGAGGGTGAAAGGAGGGCAAGGAATAGAGTGAATTGGAGCGATGTGGTATACCGGGGTTGACGTGCTGTCAGTGGATTGAAGCAAGGCATGTGAAGCGTCTGGGGTAAACCATGGAAAGCTGTGTAGGTATGTATATTTGCGTGTGTGGACGTATGTATATACATGTGTATGGTGGGGGGGGCCATTTCTTTCATCTGTTTCCTTGCGCTACCTCGCAAATGCGGGAGACAGCGACAAAGTATAAAAAAAAAAAATAAAATAAAATATATATATATATATTTTCTTTCTTTTAAACTATTCGCCATTTCCCATGTTAGCGATATATATATATATATATATATATATATATATATATATATATATATATATATATCCCTGGGGATAGGGGATTAAGAATACTTCCCACGTATTCCCTGCGTGTCGTAGAAGGCGACTAAAAGGGGAGGGAGCGGGGGGCTGGAAATCCTCCCCTCTCTTTTTTTTTTCTTTTTTTTTTCAAAAGAAGGAACAGAGAATTGGGCCAGGTGAGGGTATTCCCTCAAAGGCCCAGTCCTCTGTTCTTAACGCTACCTCGCTAATGCGGGAAATGGCGAATAGTTTGAAAGAAAAAGAAATAAATATATATATATATATATATATATATTTTTAACTATTCACCATTTCCCGCGAAAGTGAGGTAGCGTGAAGAACAGAGGACTGGGCCTTTTTTGGAATATCACCTGGCCCCCTCTGTTCCTTCTTTTGGAAAATTAAAAAAAAACGAGAGAGGAGGATTTCCAGCCCCCCATATATATATATATATATATATATATTTTATACCTCGTCGCTGTCTCCCGCGGTTGCGAGGTAGCGCAAGGAAACAGACGAAAGAAATGGCCCAACCCCCCCCATACACATGTACATACACACGTCCACACACGCAAATATACATACCTACACAGCTTTCCATGGTTTACCCCGGACGCTTCACATGCCTTGATACAATCCACTGACAGCACGTCAACCCCTGTATACCACATCGCTCCAATTCACTCTATTCCTTGCCCTCCTTTCACCCTCCTGCATGTTCAGGCCCCGATCACACATATATATAGATATATATAGATATATATATATATATATATAGATATAGATATAGATATATATATATATATATATATATATATATATATTTTTTTTTTTTTTTTACTTTGTCGCTGTCTCCCGCGTTTGCGAGGTAGTGCAAGGAAACAGACGAAAAGAAATGGCCCAACCCCCCCCCCCATACACATGTACATACACACGTCCACACACGCAAATATACATACCTACACCGCTTTCCATGGTTTACCCCAGACGCTTCACATGCCTTGGTTCAATCCACTGACAGCACGTCAACCCCTGTATACCACATCGCTCCAATTCACTCTATTCCTTGCCCTCCTTTCACCCTCCTGCATGTTCAGGCCCCGATCACACAAAATCTTTTTCACTCCATCTTTCCACCTCCAATTTGGTCTCCCTCTTCTCCTCGTTCCCTCCACCTCCGACACATATATCCTCTTGGTCAATCTTTCCTCACTCATTCTCTCCATGTGCCCAAACCATTTCAAAACACCCTCTTCTGCTCTCTCAACCACGCTCTTTTTATTTCCACACATCTCTCTTACCCTTACGTTACTTACTCGATCAAACCACCTCACACCACACATTGTCCTCAAACATCTCATTTCCAGCACATCCATCCTCCTGCGCACAACTCTATCCATAGCCCACGCCTCGCAACCACACAACATTGTTGGAACCACTATTCCTTCAAACATACCCATTTTCGCTTTCCGAGATAATGTTCTCGACTTCCACGCATTCTTCAAGGCTCCCAGAATTTTCGCCCCCTCCCACACCCTATGATTCACTTCCACTTCCATGGTTCCATCCGCTGCCAGATCCACTCCCAGATATCTAAAACACTTTACTTCCTCCAGTTTTTCTCCATTCAAACTTACCTCCCAATTGACTTGACCCTCAACCCTACTGTACCTAATAACCTTGCTCTTATTCACATTTACTCTTAACTTTCTTCTTTCACACACTTTACCAAACTCAGTCACCAGCTTCTGCAGTTTCTCACATGAATCAGCCACCAGCGCTGTATTATCAGCGAACAACAACTGACTCACTTCCCAAGCTCTCTCATCCCCAACAGACTTCATACTTGCCCCTCTTTCCAAAACTCTTGCATTCACCTCCCTAACAACCCCATCCATAAACAAATTAAACAACCATGGAGACATCACACACCCCTGCTGCAAGCCTATATTCACTGAGAACCAATCACTTTCCTCTCTTCCTACACGTACACATGCCTTACATCCTCGATAAAAACTTTTCACTGCTTCTAATAACTTGCCACCCACACCATATATTCTTAAGGTCATGAGAGGCAAGTGTTTTGGGAGCAGCTGAATAAGTGTGTTAGTGGTTTTGATACACGAGACCGGGTTATAGTGATGGGTGATTTGAATGCAAAGGTGAGTAATGTGGCAGTTGAGGGAATAATTGGTATACATGGGGTGTTCAGTGTTGTAAATGGAAATGGTGAAGAGCTTGTAGATTTATGTGCTGAAAAAGGACTGGTGATTGGGAATACCTGGTTTAAAAAGCGAGATATACATAAGTATACGTATGTAAGTAGGAGAGATGGACAGAGAGCGTTATTGGATTATGTGTTAATTGACAGGCGTGCGAAAGAGAGACTTTTGGATGTTAATGTGCTGAGAGGTGCAACTGGAGGGATGTCTGATCATTATCTTGTGGAGGCTAAGGTGAAGATTTGTATGGGTTTTCAGAAAAGAAGAGTGAATGTTGGGGTGAAGAGGGTGGTGAGAGTAAGTGAGCTTGGGAAGGAGACTTGTGTGAGGAAGTACCAGGAAAGACTGAGTACAGAATGGAAAAAGGTGAGAACAATGGAAGTAAGGGGAGTGGGGGAGGAATGGGATGTATTTAGGGAATCAGTGATGGATTGCGCAAAAGTTGCTTGTGGCATGAGAAGTGTGGGAGGTGGGTTGATTAGAAAGGGTAGTGAGTGGTGGGATGAAGAAGTAAGATTATTAGTGAAAGAGAAGAGAGAGGCATTTGGGCGATTATTTGCAGGGAAAAAATGCAATTGAGTGGGAGATGTATAAAAGAAAGAGACAGGAGGTCAAGAGAAAGGTGCAAGAGGTGAAAAAAAGGGCAAATGAGAGTTGGGGTGAGAGAGTATCATTAAATTTTAGGGAGAATAAAAAGATGTTCTGGAAGGAGGTAAATAAAGTGCGTAAGACAAGGGAGCAAATGGGAACTTCAGTGAAGGGCGCAAATGGGGAGGTGATAACAAGTAGTGGGGACGTGAGAAGGAGATGGAGTGAGTATTTTGGAGGTTTGTTGAATGTGTTTGATGACAGAGTGGCAGATATAGGGTGTTTTGGTCGATGTACTGTGCAAAGTGAGAGGGTTAGGGAAAATGATTTGGTAAACAGAGAAGAGGTAGTAAAAGCTTTGCGGAAGATGAAAGCCGGCAAGGCAGCAGGTTTGGATGGTATTGCAGTGGAATTTATTAAAAAAGGGGGTGACTGTATTATTGACTGGTTGGTAAGGTTATTTAATGTATGTATGACTCATGGTGAGGTGCCTGAGGATTGGCAGAATGCGTGCATAGTGCTATTGTACAAAGGCAAAGGAGATAAGAGTGAGTGCTCAAATTACAGAGGTATAAGTTTGTTGAGTATTCCTGGTAAATTATATGGGAGGGTATTGATTGAGAGGGTGAAGGCATGTACAGAGCATCAGATTGGGGAAGAGCAGTGTGGTTTCAGAAGTGGTAGAGGATGTGTGGATCAGGTGTTTGCTTTGAAGAATGTATGTGAGAAATACTTAGAAAGCAAATGGATTTGTATGTAGCATTTATGGATCTGGAGAAGGCATATGATGGAGTTGATAGAGATGCTCTGTGGAAGGTATTCAGAATATATGGTGTGGGAGGCAAGTTGTTAGAAGCAGTGAAAAGTTTTTATCAAGGATGTATGGCATGTGTACGTGTAGGAAGAGAGGAAAGTGATTGGTTCTCAGTGAATGTAGGCTTGCGGCAGGGGTGTGTGATGTCTCCATGGTTGTTTAATTTGTTTATGGATGGGGTTGTTAGGGAGGTGAATGCAAGAGTTTTGGAAAGAGGGGCAAGTATGAAGTCTGTTGGGGATGAGAGAGCTTGGGAAGTGAGTCAGTTGTTGTTCGCTGATAATACAGCGCTGGTGGCTGATTCATGTGAGAAACTGCAGAAGCTGGTGACTGAGTTTGGTAAAGTGTGTGAAAGAAGAAAGTTAAGAGTAAATGTGAATAAGAGCAAGGTTATTAGGTACAGTAGGGTTGAGGGTCAAGTCAATTGGGAGGTAAGTTTGAATGGAGAAAAACTGGAGGAAGTAAAGTGTTTTAGATATCTGGGGGTGGGTCTGGCAGCGGATGGAACCATGGAAGCGGAAGTGGATCATAGGATGGGGGAGGGGGGCAAAAATTCTGGGAGCCTTGAAGAATGTGTGGAAGTTGAGAACATTATCTCGGACAGCAAAAATGGGTATGTTTGAAGGAATAGTGGTTCCAACAATGTTGTGTGGTTGCGAGGCGTGGGCTATGGATAGAGTTGTGCGCAGGAGGGTGGATGTGCTGGAAATGAGATGTTTGAGGACAATGTGTGGTGTGAGGTGGTTTGATCGAGTAAGTAACGTAAGGGTAAGAGAGATGTGTGGAAATAAAAAGAGCGTGGTTGAGAGAGCAGAAGAGGGTGTTTTGAAATGGTTTGGGCACATGGAGAGAATGAGTGAGGAAAGATTGACCAAAAGGATATATGTGGCAGAGGTGGAGGGAGCGAGGAGAAGTGGGAGACCAAATTGGAGGTGGAAAGATGGAGTGAAAAAGATTTTGTGTGATCGGGGCCTGAACATGCAGGAGGGTGAAAGGAGGGTAAGGAATAGAGTGAATTGGATCGATGTGGTATACCGGGGTTGACGTGCTGTCAGTGGATTGAATCAGGGCATGTGAAGCGTCTGGGGTAAACCATGGAAAGCTGTGTAGGTATGTATATTTGCGTGTGTGGACGTATGTATATACATGTGTATGGGGGTGGGTTGGGCCATTTCTTTTGTCTGTTTCCTTGCACTACCTCGCAAACGCAGGAGACAGCGACAAAGCAAAAAAAAAAAAATACATATATATATATATATATATGTATATATTATATATATATATATATATATATATATATATATATATATATATATATTTTTATACTATTCGCCATTTCCTGCGATAGCGAGGTAGCGTTAAGAACAGAGGACTGGTCCTTTGAGGGAATATCGTCACCTGGCCCCCTTCTCTGTTCCTTCTTTTGGAGAAAAAAAAAAAAGGGGGGGGGGAGGATTTCCAGCCCCCCCGCTCCCTTACCTTTATTCGCCTTCTACGACACACAGGGAAATACGTGGGAAGTATTCTTTCTCCCCTATCACCAGGGATATATATATATATATATATATATATATATATATATATATATATATATATACACGAATAAAGTGTATATGAACGCGCACCTTCATAGAACATACAAAGCTCCAACAGCCAGGATCGAACCTGGGACCCCTTGTGCAAGAGGCAGGCATGCTAACCGCTAGGCTAAGGGACTGTATAATAGGAAACAACTATTCGAAATAACTAAGTACTCGAATACCCTTCGTCTCACAATGGTGAGCAACGGGGTCTATCGGTTGTTTCCGAACAGAACACATAGCCAGCTGATAGCGTTTTACCGAACCTGACTGTACAACGCGGAGTTATATGAATACGAATAAAGTGTATATGAACGCGCACCTTCATAGAACATACAAAGCTCCAACAGCCAGGATCGAACCTGGGACCCCTTGTGCAAGAGGCAGGCATGCTAACCGCTAGGCTAAGGGACTGTATAATAGGAAACAACTATTCAAAATACTAAGTACTCGAATACCCTTCGTCTCACAATGGTGAGCAACGGGGTCTATCGGTTGTGTCCGAACAGAACACATAGCCAGCTGATAGCGTTTTATGGAACCTGACTGTGCAACGCGGAGTTATATGAATACGAATAAAGTGTATATGAACGCGCACCTTCATAGAACATACAAAGCTCCAACAGCCAGGATCGAACCTGGGACTCCTTGTGCAAGAGGCAGGCATGCTAACCACTAGGCTAAGGGACTGTATAATAGGAAACAACTATTCGAAATACTAAGTACTCGAATACCCTTCGTCTCACAATGGTGAGCAACGGGGTCTATCGGTTGTTTCCGAACAGAACACATAGCCAGCTGATAGCGTTTTACCGAACCTGACTGTACAAGGCGGAGTTATATGAATACGAATGAAGTGTATATGAACGCGCACCTTCATAGAACATACAAAGCTCCAACAGCCAGGATCGAACCTGGGACCCCTTGTGCAAGAGGCAGGCATGCTAACCGCTAGGCTAAGGGACTGTATAATAGGAAACAACTATTCAAAATACTAAGTACTCGAATACCCTTCGTCTCACAATGGTGAGCAACGGGGTCTATCGGTTGTGTCTGAACAGAACACATAGCCAGCTGATAGCGTTTTATGGAACCTGACTGTGCAACGCGGAGTTATATGAATACGAATAAAGTGTATATGAACGCGCACCTTCATAGAACATACAAAGCTCCAACAGCCAGGATCGAACCTGGGACTCCTTGTGCAAGAGGCAGGCATGCTAACCACTAGGCTAAGGGACTGTATAATAGGAAACAACTATTCGAAATACTAAGTACTCGAATACCCTTCGTCTCACAATGGTGAGCAACGGGGTCTATCGGTTGTTTCCGAACAGAACACATAGCCAGCTGATAGCGTTTTACCGAACCTGACTGTACAAGGCGGAGTTATATGAATACGAATGAAGTGTATATGAACGCGCACCTTCATAGAACATACAAAGCTCCAACAGCCACGATCGAACCTGGGACCCCTTGTGCAAGAGGCAGGCATGCTAACCGCTAGGCTAAGGGACTGTATAACAGGAAACAACTATTCGAAATACTAAGTATATATATATATATATATATATATATATATATATATATATATATATATATATATATTATACTTTGTCGCTGTCTCCCACGTTAGCGGGGTGGCGCGGGGAAGCGGACGGGGGAGTGGCCCGACCCACCCACATACGCATACACGTCCACACACGAACATATACATATCTATAAATCTCAACATGTACACATATATACACATGTACATAATTCTTACTGTCTACCCTTATTCATTCCCATCGCCACCCCGCCACACATGAAATGACAATCCCCTCCTCCCGCATGTGCGCGAGGTAGCGCTAGGAGAAGACAACAAAGCCACATTCGTTCACACTCAGTCTCTGGCTGTCATGTATAATGCACCGAAACCACAGCTCACTTTCCACATCCAGGCCCCACAAAACTTTCCATGGTTTGCCCCAGGTGCTTCGTGTGCCCTGGTTCGGTCCATTGACAGCGCGTCACCTGTACATGTATATACATTTCTATGTGAGTGGGTTGGGCCATTCTTTCGTCTGTTTCCTTACACTACCTCGCTAACGCGGGAGACAGCGACTAAGTATAATAATAATATAATATATATATATTCTATTTTTATTTTTATTTTGCTTTGTCGCTGTCTCCCACATTAGTGACTTAGCGCAAGGAAACAGATGCAAGATTGGCCCAACCCACATACACATGTATATACATACACATCCACACACGCAAATATACATACCTATACATCTCAACGTATACATATATATACACACAGACATATACATATATACACATGCACTTAATTCATGCTGTCTGCCTTTATTCATTCCCATCGCCACCCCGCCACACATGAAAATAACCACCCCCCCCCAAATGTGCGCTAAGTAGTGCTAGGAAAAGACAACAAAGGACACATTTGTTCACACTCACTTTCTAGCTGTCATGTATAATGCACCTAAACCACATCTCCCTTTCCACATCCACGCCCCACAAGACTTTCCATGGTTTACCCCAGACGCTTCACATGACCTGGTTCAATCCATTGACAGCATGTCGACCCCGGTATACCACATCGTTCCAATTCACACTATTCCTTGCATGCCTTTAACCCTCTAGCTTGTTCAGGCCCTGATCACTCAAATTTTTTTCACTCCATCCTTCCACCTCCAATTTGGTCTCCCACTTCTTGTTCCCTCCACCTCTGACACATATATCCTCTTTGTCAATACTCCCTCATTCATTCTCTCCATGTGACCAAACCATTTCAAAACACCCTCTTCTGCTCTTTTAACCACACTCTTTTTATTACCACACATCTCTCTTATCCCTTCATTACTTACTCAATCAAACCACCTCACATCACATATTGTCCTCAAACATCTCATTTCCAGCACATCCACCCTCCTCCGCACAACTCTATCTATAGCCCACACCTCGCAACCATATACTGACTATAATATACTTGTGGCAACTCACCCCATATATAGACTATAAGGTGACTGGTGGCATAATCAACCCAGATATACAATATAATGTGACCGGTGGCAGTAATCAACCCAGATATGCAATAAAATGTGACTGATGGCAGTAATCAACCAAGATATACAATAAAATGTGATTGGAGCAGTAATCACACCAATATACAATATATTGTAGTAATCAACCCCAATATACATTATATTGTAGTAATCAACCCCAACATATAATATATTGCAGTAATCAAGCCCAGTATACAATTTAATGTAGTAATAAACCAATATACAATATATTGTAGTAATCAACCCCAATATACATTATATTGTAGTAATCAACCCCAATATACAATATATTGCAGTAATCAAGCCCAGTATACAATTTAATGTAGTAATAAACCATATGGCATATGATAGAGTTGATAGAGATGCTCTGTGGAAGGTATTAAGAATATATGGTGTGGGAGGCAAGTTGTTAGAAGCAGTGAAAAGTTTTTATCGAGGATGTAAGGCATGTGTACGTGTAGGAAGAGAGGAAAGTGATTGGTTCTCAGTGAATGTAGGTTTGCGGCAGGGGTGTGTGATGTCTCCATGGTTGTTTAATTTGTTTATGGATGGGGTTGTTAGGGAGGTAAATGCAAGAGTTTTGGAAAGAGGGGCAAGTATGAAGTCTGTTGGGGATGAGAGAGCTTGGGAAGTGAGTCAGTTGTTGTTCGCTGATGATACAGCGCTGGTGGCTGATTCATGTGAGAAACTGCAGAAGCTGGTGACTGAGTTTGATAAAGTGTGTGGAAGAAGAAAGTTAAGAGTAAATGTAAATAAGAGCAAGGTTATTAGGTACAGTAGGGTTGAGGGTCAAGTCAATTGGGAGGTGAGTTTGAATGGAGAAAAACTGGAGGAAGTGAAGTGTTTTAGATATCTGGGAGTGGATCTGGCAGCGGATGGAACCATGGAAGCGGAAGTGGATCATAGGGTGGGGGAGGGGGCAAAAATTCTGGGGGCCTTGAAGAATGTGTGGAAGTCGAGAACATTATCTCGGAAAGCAAAAATGGGTATGTTTGAAGGAATAGTGGTTCCAACAATGTTGTATGGTTGCGAGGCGTGGGCTATAGATAGAGTTGTGCGCAGGAGGATGGATGTGCTGGAAATGAGATGTTTGAGGACAATGTGTGGTGTGAGGTGGTTTGATCGAGTGAGTAACGTAAGGGTAAGAGAGATGCGTGGAAATAAAAAGAGCGTGGTTGAGAGAGCAGAAGAGGGTGTTTTGAAGTGGTTTGGGCACATGGAGAGAATGAGTGAGGAAAGATTGACCAAGAGGATATATGTGTCGGAGGTGGAGGGAACGAGGAGAAGAGGGAGACCAAATTGGAGGTGGAAAGATGGAGTGAAAAAGATTTTGTGTGATCGGGGCCTGAACATGCAGGAGGGTGAAAGGAGGGCAAGGAATAGAGTGAATTGGAGCGATGTGGTATACCGGGGTTGACGTGCTGTCAGTGGATTGAATCAAGGCATTGAAGCGTCTGGGGTAAACCATGGAAAGTTGTGTAGGTATGTATATTTGCGTGTGTGGACGTATGTATATACATGTGTATGGGGGGGGGGGCCATTTCTTTCGTCTGTTTCCTTGCGCTACCTCGCAAACGCGGAGACAGCGACAAAGTATAATAAATAAAAATATAATAAACCAATATACAATATACTGTTGTAATCAACCCCAATATACATTATATTGTAGTAATCAACCCCAACATATAATATATTGCAGTAATCAAGCCCAGTATACAATTTAATGTAGTAATAAACCAATATACAATATATTGTTGTAATCAACCCCAATATACATTATATTGTAGTAATCAACCCCAACATATAATATATTGCAGTAATCAAGCCCAGTATACAATTTAATGTAGTAATAAACCAATATACAATATATTGTAGTAATCAACCCCAATATACATTATATTGTGGTAATCAACCACAATATACAATACAATGTACTAATCAACTCCAATATACAATATATTATAGTTATCAACCCCAATACACAATATATTGTAGTAATCAACACCAATATACAAAATTTTGTAGTACTCGACCCCATTACACAATATATTGTAGTAATCAACCCCATTACACAATATATTGTAGTAATCAACCCCAATATACAAAATAACGTAGTAATCATCCCAATAAACAATATATTGGAGTTATCAACCCAAATATACAATATAATGTAGTAATCAACCCATATGCAATACACTGTAGTAATCAACCCCAATATACAATATATTATAGTAATCAACCACAATATACAATATAATGTACTGATCAACTCCAATATACAATACAATGTAGTAATCAACCCCAATATACAATATATTGTTTTAATCAACCCCAATATACAATATATTGTAGTAATCAACCCCAATATACAATATACTGTTGTAATCAACCCCAATATACAATATATTGTAATTAACCACAATATACATCTTATCAAAATCAATATACAATACATTATAGTAATCAACCCAAATGTACAATATAATGCAGTAACCAACACCAATATACAATATATTGTAGTAACCAACCCCAATATATAATGTATTGTAGTAATCAACCCCAATATACAATACATTGTAGCAATCACCCCAATATACAATATATTGTAGTAATTAACCACAATATACGTTACCAACCTCAACATACAATATACTGTAGTAATCAACCCCAATATATAATACATTGCAGTAATCAACCCCAATAAACAATAAATTGTAGTAATCAACCTCAGTATACAATATATTGTAGTAATCAACCCCAATATACGTTATATTCCAGTAATCAACCCCAATATACAATATATTGCAGTAATCAGCCCCAATATACAACAATGTAGTAATCAACCTCAATATACAATATATTGTAGTAATCAACCCCAATATACAACATATTGTATTATCAACATGTGTACAATATATTGTAATAATCAACCCCAATATACATCATATTGCAATAAATAACCCCAATATACAATATATTGTAATCAACCCCAATATACAACATATTGTATTATCAACATGTGTACAATATATTGTAATAATCAACCCCAATATACATCATATTGCAATAAATAACCCCAATATACAATATATTGTAATCAACCCCAATATACAATATAGTGATCAACTGCAATATACAATATAATGTAGTAATTGACCCCAATATACAATACATTGTAGTTATCAACCCCAATATACAATATATTGCGATAAATAACCCCAATATAAAACATATTGTAGTAATCAACACCAACACACAATATATTGCAGTAATCAACCCCAATATACAATATATTGCAGTAATCAACCCCAATATACAATATAATGTAGTAATCAACCCCTATATACAATATATTGTATTATCAACCCCAATATACAACATATTGTATTATCAAATGTGTACCATATATTGTAATAATCAACCCCAATATACATTACATTGCAATTATCAACCCCAATATACAATATATTGAAATATTCAACCCAATATACAATATATTGTAGTTATCAACCCCAATATACAATACATTGTAGTAATCAATCCAAATATACAATATATTGTAGTAATCAACACCAATATACAATGTATTGTAGTAATCAACCCTAATATACAATATATTGTAGTTAACCCAATATACAATATATTGTAATAATCAACTCCAATATACAATATAGTGTATTATCAACCCCAATATACAATATATTGTAGTAATCAATCCCAATATACATCATACTGCATAATTAACCCCAATATACAATATATTGTAGTAATCAACCCCAATATACAATATAATGTAATCAACCCCAAAATACAATATATTGTAGTCTTCAACCCCAATATACAATATATTGCAGTAATCAACCCCAATATACAATATATTGGAGTTATACACCCCAATACAAAGTATAATGTAGTTATCAACCCCAATATACGATATATTGTAGTTATCCACCCCAATATACAGTATAATGTAGTTAACCCCAATATACAATATATTGTAGTTACCAACCCCAATATACAGTATAATGTAGTTATCAACCCCAATATACAATATATTATAGTAATCAACCCCAATATGCAATATATTGTAGTTATCAACCCTAATATACAATACATTGTAGTAATCAACCCTAATATAAAATATATTGTAGTTATCCACCCCAATATGCAGTGTAGTTATCAACCCCAATATACAATATATTGTAGTTAACCACCCCAATATACAGTATAATGTAGTTAACCCCAATATACAATATACTGTAGTTATCAACCACAATACACAGCATAATATAATTATCAATCCCAATATAAAATATATTGTAGTTATCAACCCCAATTTGTAGTATAATGTACTTATCAACCCCAATATATAATATACAGTAGTTATCCACCCCAATATGCAGTATAATGTAGTTATCCACCCCAATATACAATATATTGTAGTTATCCACCCCAATATGCAGTATAACGTAGTTGTCAACCCCAATATGCAGTATGTAGTTATCCACCCCAATATACAATATATTGTAGTTATCCACCCCATATGCAATATGATGTAGTTATCCACCCCAATGTGCAATATATTGTTGTTATCCACCCCAATATGCAGTATAATGTATATATCAACCCCAATATGCAGTATAATGTAGTTATCCACCCCAATATACAATATATTGTAGTTATCCACCCCAATATACAATATATTGTAGTTATCCACCCCAATATGCAGTATAACGTAGTTGTCAACCCCAATATGCAGTATGTAGTTATCCACCCCAATATACAATATATTGTAGTTAACCACCCCATATGCAATATGATGTAGTTATCCACCCCAATGTGCAATATATTGTTGTTATCCACCCCAATATGCAGTATAATGTATATATCAACCCCAATATGCAGTATAATGTAGTTATCAACCCCAATATGCAGTATAATGTAGTTAACCCCAATATGCAGTATAATGTAGTTCTCAACCCCAATATGCAGTAATGTAGTTATCAACCTCAATATGCAGTACAATGTAGTTCTCAACCCCAATATGCAGTAATGTAGTTATCAACCTCAATATGCAGTAACGTAGTTATCAACCTCAATATGCAGTAACGTAGTTATCAACCTCAATATGCAGTATAATGTAGTTATCAACCCCAATATGCGGTATAATGTAGTTCTCAACCCCAATATGCAGTATAATGTAGTTATCAACCCCAATATGCAGTATAATGTAGTTCTCAACCCCAATATGCAGTATAATGTAGTTTTCAACCCCAATATGCAGTATAATGTAGTTAACCCCAATACAGTATAATGTAGTTAACCCCAATATGCAGTATAATGTAGTTATCAACCCCAATACACAGTATAATGTAGTTAACCCCAATATGCAGTATAAAGTAGTTAACCCCAATATGCAATATATTGTAGTTATCCACCCCAATATGCAGTATAATGTAGTTATCAACCTCAATATGCAGTAATGTAGTTGTCAACCTCAATATGCAGTATAATGTAGTTATCAACCCCAATATGCAGTATGATGTAGTTATCAACCCCAATATGCAATATACTGTAGTTTTCCACCCCAATATGCAGTATGATGTAGCTATCAACCCCAATAAGCAGTATGATGTAGTTATCAACCCCAATAAGCAGTGTATTGTAGTTATCCACCCCAATATACAATATATTGTAGTTCTCCACCCCAATATACAATATATTGGTTATCCACCACAATATACAATATATTGTAGTTCACCCCAATATACAATATATTGTAGTTATCAACCCCAATAAGCAGTATGTGTAGTTACCCACCCCAATATGCAATATATTGTAGATATCAACCCCAATATACAATATATTGTAGTTCACCCAATATACAATATATTGTAGTTATCCACCCAATATACAATATATTGTAGATATCAACCCCAATATACAATATATTGTAGTTCACCCCAACATACAAGATATTGTAGTTCGCCCCAATATGCAATATATTGTAGTTCTCCACCCCAACATACAATATATTGTAGTTCTCCACCCCAATATACAATATATTGTAGTTCTCCACCCCAATATACAATATATTGTAGATATCAACCTCAATATACAATATATTGTAGTTATCCACCCCAATATACAAAATATTGTAGTTCTCCACCCCAATATACAATATATTGTAGTCATCCACTCCAATATACAATATATTGTAGATATCAACCCCAATATACAATATATTGTAGTTCACCCCAATATACAATATATTGTAGATATCAACCCCAATATACAATATATTTTAGATATCAACCCAATATACAATATATTGTAGTTATCCACCCCAATATACAATATATTGTAGATATCAACCCCAATATACAATATATTTTAGATATCAACCCAATATACAATATATTGTAGTTCTCCACCCAAATACAATATATTGTAGATTCAACCCCCAATATACAATATATTTTAGATATCAACCCAATATACAATATATTGTAGTTATCCACCCCAATATACAATAAATTGTAGATATCAACCCCAATATACAATATATTGTAGTTCTCCACCCCAATATACAATATATTGTAGTTCTCCACCCCAATATACAATATATTGTAGTTCTCCACCCCAATATACAATATATTGTAGTTCTCCACCCCAATATACAATATATTGTAGTTCACCCCAATATACAATATATTGTAGTTCTCCACCCCAATATACAATATATTGTAGTTCTCCACCCCAATATACAATATATTGTAGTTCTCCACCCCAATATACAATATATTGTAGTTCTCCACCCCAATATACAATATATTGTAGTTCTCCACCCCAATATACAATATATTGTAGTTCTCCACCCCAATATACAATATATTGTAGTTCTCCACCCCAATATACAATATATTGTAGTTCTCCACCCCAATATACAATATATTGTAGTTCTCCACCCCAATATACAATATATTGTAGTTCTCCACCCCAATATACAATATATTGTAGTTCTCCACCCCAATATACAATATATTGTAGTTCACCCCAATATACAATATATTGTAGTTCTCCACCCCAATATACAATATATTGTAGTTCTCCACCCCAATATACAATATATTGTAGTTCTCCACCCAATATACAATATATTGTAGTTCTCCACCCCAATATACAATATATTGTAGTTCTCCACCCCAATATACAATATATTGTAGTTCTCCACCCCAATATACAATATATTGTAGTTCTCCACCCCAATATACAATATATTGTAGTTCTCCACCCCAATATACAATATATTGTAGTTCTCCACCCCAATATACAATATATTGTAGTTCTCCACCCCAATATACAATATATTGTAGTTCTCCACCCCAATATACAATACATTGTAGTTCTCCACCCCAATATACAATATATTGTAGTTCTCCACCCCAATATACAATATATTGTAGTTCTCCACCCCAATATACAATATATTGTAGTTCTCCACCCCAATATACAATATATTGTAGTTCTCCACCCCAATATACAATATATTGTAGTTCTCCACCCCAATATACAATATATTGTAGTTCTCCACCCCAATATACAATATATTGTAGTTCTCCACCCCAATATACAATATATTGTAGTTCTCCACCCCAATATACAATATATTGTAGTTCTCCACCCCAATATACAATATATTGTAGTTCTCCACCCCAATATACAATATATTGTAGTTCTCCACCCCAATATACAATATATTGTAGTTCTCCACCCCAATATACAATATATTGTAGTTCTCCACCCCAATATACAATATATTGTAGTTCTCCACCCCAATATACAATATATTGTAGTTCTCACCCCAATATACAATATATTGTAGTTCTCCACCCCAATATACAATATATTGTAGTTCTCCACCCCAATATACAATATATTGTAGTTCTCCACCCCAATATACAATATATTGTAGTTCTCCACCCCAATATACAATATATTGTAGTTCTCCACCCCAATATACAATATATTGTAGTTCTCCACCCCAATATACAATATATTGTAGTTCTCCACCCCAATATACAATATATTGTAGTTCTCCACCCCAATATACAATATATTGTAGTTCTCCACCCCAATATACAATATATTGTAGTTCTCCACCCCAATATACAATATATTGTAGTTCTCCACCCCAATATACAATATATTGTAGTTCTCCACCCCAATATACAATATATTGTAGTTCTCCACCCCAATATACAATATATTGTAGTTCTCCACCCCAATATACAATATATTGTAGTTCTCCACCCCAATATACAATATATTGTAGTTCTCCACCCCAATATACAATATATTGTAGTTCTCCACCCCAATATACAATATATTGTAGTTCTCCACCCCAATATACAATATATTGTAGTTCTCCACCCCAATATACAATATATTGTAGTTCTCCACCCCAATATACAATATATTGTAGTTCTCCACCCCAATATACAATATATTGTAGTTCTCCACCCCAATATACAATATATTGTAGTTCTCCACCCCAATATACAATATATTGTAGTTCTCCACCCCAATATACAATATATTGTAGTTCTCCACCCCAATATACAATATATTGTAGTTCTCCACCCCAATATACAATATATTGTAGTTCTCCACCCCAATATACAATATATTGTAGTTCTCCACCCCAATATACAATATATTGTAGTTCTCCACCCCAATATACAATATATTGTAGTTCTCCACCCCAATATACAATATATTGTAGTTCTCCACCCCAATATACAATATATTGTAGTTCTCCACCCCAATATACAATATATTGTAGTTCTCCACCCCAATATACAATATATTGTAGTTCTCCACCCCAATATACAATATATTGTAGTTCTCCACCCCAATATACAATATATTGTAGTTCTCCACCCCAATATACAATATATTGTAGTTCTCCACCCCAATATACAATATATTGTAGTTCTCCACCCCAATATACAATATATTGTAGTTCACCCCAATATACAATATATTGTAGTTCTCCACCCCAATATACAATATATTGTAGTTCTCCACCCCAATATACAATATATTGTAGTTCTCCACCCCAATATACAATATATTGTAGTTCTCCACCCCAATATACAATATATTGTAGTTCTCCACCCCAATATACAATATATTGTAGTTCTCCACCCCAATATACAATATATTGTAGTTCTCCACCCCATATACAATAAATGTAGTTCTCCACCCCAATATACAATATTGTAGTTCTCCACCCCAATATACAATATATTGTAGTTCTCCACCCCAATATACAATATATTGTAGTTCTCCACCCCAATATACAATATATTGTAGTTCTCCACCCCAATATACAATATATTGTAGTTCTCCACCCCAATATACAATATATTGTAGTTCTCCACCCCAATATACAATATATTGTAGTTCTCCACCCCAATATACAGTATAATGTGGCTCGTGGCATCAAAGTTAATCCGTAATCAATAAGTTTGGATCACTAAGTTATTTAGTTGGTTTGTAGCATCGTGTATCATGTGTGAGCTTCTTGTCTTGATGCATTATAATGTATGAGCCACCAGGCAGGAGGAGTAACCTTTCCTGCTGGCTGGTGGCTTTGGTAGTTGTAATAAATGGAAGAAGAAGGTGCGCACCACAAGCAAGGCCATTGCGCAGGACTCATGCTCCCGGTCTCTTAATATTACTAGCTTTTTCTCTGAGAATATAATAGCTTATAAGTAAGTACAATGTGACATATCAACCTGTACATACCTTAGTCCACTCCAGTACATTTCAACGGCTTACTGATAATCACTAAAGATAAAAATCACCAAATAAGTCTGGAGTCAGGTAGGTAGAGTCAAACCATCAGGAGCGGCGAGCAGGAGCCGGAGCTGACCGCACAACACACTGTCATGGCCGACCTCCGCCCACACTAATATCAAGTAGTTCCCAACCTTCATTATGTATTATAACCTTAATTGTGTTTTTAGCTTTCTAGATACCATATGTTTTACATTATATGCAAAGAAAGCTTTGTAAATCATTTGACAAAAAACTTTATCATTCTCAGGGTTTCACATCTTTTGGGTCAAACCATTTCTTTCTCTGTGTTTACTATATTGACGTGTGTATATACCAACATTTATAATGTCTATATTTTCACAAAAAAACGATGTAAAAAACTATACATCATTCATATATTACCATCATCTTAAGATGGGCACCTCTTAGTTATTATCTAACTTTTGCATGTTATCATGTACAAAAAAAACATCATAATATCAACCTTTCAATTGTATATACAAGTGTTCTGAACAGAAATGTATTATAATATTATCTCCTATATAAAACTGTCATATATCATCATTATAATCATGGTATTATAACAGAAATGTATTATAATATCATCTCCTATATAGAACTGTCATATATCATCATTATAATCATGGTATTATAACAGAAATGTATTATAATATCATCTCCTATATAGAACTGTCATATATCATCATTATTAAATGGTATTATAACAGAAATGTATTATAATATCATCTATATAGAACTGTCATATATCATCATTATAATCATGGTATTATAACAGAAATGTATTATAATATCATCTACTATATAGAACTGTCATATATCATCATTATAATCATGGTATTATAACAGAAATGTATTATGATATCATCTCCTATATAGAACTGTCATATATCATCATTATAATCATGGTATTATAACAGAAATGTATTATAATATCATCTACTATATAGAACTGTCATATATCATCATTATAATCATGGTATTATAACAGAAATGTATTATAATATCATCTCCTATATAGAACTGTCATATATCATCATTATAATCATGGTATTATAACAGAAATGTATTATAATATCATCTACTATATAGAACTGTCATATATCATCATTATAATCATGGTATTATAACAGGAAATGTATTATAATATCATCTCCTATATAGAACTGTCATATATCATCATTATAATCATGGTATTATAACAGAAATGTATTATGATATCATCTCCTATATAGAACTGTCATATATCATCATTATAATCATGGTATTATAACAGAAATGTATTATAATATCATCTCCTATATAGAACTGTCATATATCATCATTATAATCATGGTATTATAACAGAAATGTATTATAATATCATCTCCTATATAGAACTGTCATATATCATCACTACAATCATGGTATTATAACAGAAATGTATTATAATATCATCTCCTATATAGAACTGTCATATATCATCATTATAATCATGGTATTATAACAGAAATGTATTATAATATCATCTCCTATATAGAACTGTCATATATCATCATTATAATCATGGTATTATAACAGAAATGTATTATATATCATCTCCTATATAGAACTGTCATATATCATCATTATAATCATGGTATTATAACAGAATGTATTATAATATCATCTCTATATAGAACTGTCATATACATCATTATAATCATGGTATTATAACAGAATGTATTATAATATCTCTCCTATTAGAACTGTCATATATCATCATTATAATCATGGTATATAACAGAAATGTATTATAATATCATCTCTATATAGACTGTCATATATCATCATTATAATCATGGTATTATAACAGAAATGTATTATAATATCATCCTATATAGAACTGTCATATATCATCATAAATCATGGTATTATAACAGAAATGTATTAACATACACTCCACATAAACTGTCATATATCCTCATACAATCATGGTATTATAACAGCAATGTATTTATTTCATCTACATATAGAACACATTCACATTATACATCATGGTATTATACAGAAATGTTTATAATTCATCTCTAATAGAACTTCAATACATAATCGGATTTCATTTTATTCATCCATAGAACGTATATCATCATAACTTAACAGAAAGTATTATACATCTCCTATATAGACCTGTCATATATCACATAATCAGGTAATACAGAAGATTAATATCACTCTATAGAACTGTCCTATACCATATAATCATGATTATAACAGAAATGTATCTGATTCATCCCTAAATAGAGTCATATTCATCATTATAATCATGGTATTAAACAAAAAGTATTATAATATCATCTCTCTATAAACTATCAATCATCATTATACATGTATATAAACAGCAAATGTATTCTCATTCTCACATATAGAACTAGTCATATCATCCTTCTACATGTCACTTATAACAGAATGTATCTAAATCATCTACTATAAAACAGCATATACATCATTTAACATGGTATATAACAAAATGTACATAATATCATCTCATAAGAACATCATATCTCAATAATCATGTATTAAACAGAAATGTTAAGATCTCTCTATATAGAACTGTCAAATCTCATACTACAGCGTAATCACTCTTCCTGTCTCACCAACACAGCAGTGCATTCATCTCCATTCCACCAACATGCCTAATAACTCTATCCTGCACATCACATACTACACAGTATGATCTCTCCTATGACACCAATACACGACATTCATACCATGCAACACAGCAGTAAACCTCTACTTCCTGTCCACCAACACCAGCAGATAACACCTCTCTCCTGTCCA
This sequence comes from Panulirus ornatus, assembly GCF_036320965.1. NCBI lineage: Eukaryota > Metazoa > Arthropoda > Malacostraca > Decapoda > Palinuridae > Panulirus > Panulirus ornatus. The sequence continues at coordinate 21,358,806 of NC_092264.1, forward strand.
CCAACACCAGCAGTACATCTCTCTCCTGTCCACCAACACCAGCAGTAGCACCTCTCTCGCCCCAACACCAGCAGTAACACCTCTCTCCTGTCCCCAACACCAGCATAGCACTCTCTCCTGTCCACCAACACCGCAGTAACACCCTCCCCTGTCCCACCAACACCAGCAGTAGCACCTCTCTCCTGTCCACCAACACCAGCAGTAGCACCTCTCTCCTGTCCACCAACACCAGCAGTAGCACCTCTCTCCTGTCCACCAACACCAGCAGTAGCACCTCTCTCCTGTCCACCAACACCAGCAGTAGCACCTCTCTCCTGTCCACCAACACCAGCAGTAGCACCTCTCTCCTGTCCACCAACACCAGCAGTACACCTCTCTCCTGTCCACCAACACCAGCAGTAGCACCTCTCTCCTGTCCACCAACACCAGCAGTAACACCTCTCTCCTGTCCACCAACACCAGCAGTAGCACCTCTCTCCTGTCCACCAACACCAGCAGTAGCACCTCTCTCCTGTCCACCAACACCAGCAGTAGCACCTCTCTCCTGTCCACCAACACCAGCAGTAGCACCTCTCTCCTGTCCACCAACACCAGCAGTAGCACCTCTCTCCTGTCCACCAACACCAGCAGTAGCACCTCTCTCCTGTCCACCAACACCAGCAGTAGCACCTCTCTCCTGTCCACCAACACCAGCAGTAGCACCTCTCTCCTGTCCACCAACACCAGCAGTAGCACCTCTCTCCTGTCCCCCAACACCAGCAGTAGCACCTCTCTCCTGTCCACCAACACCAGCAGTAGCACCTCTCTCCTGTCCACCAACACCAGCAGTAGCACCTCTCTCCTGTCCACCAACACCAGCAGTAGCACCTCTCTCCTGTCCACCAACACCAGCAGTAGCACCTCTCTCCTGTCCACCAACACCAGCAGTAGCACCTCTCTCCTGTCCACCAACACCAGCAGTAGCACCTCTCTCCTGTCCACCAACACCAGCAGTAACACCTCTCTCCTGTCCACCAACACCAGCAGTAGCACCTCTCTCCTGTCCACCAACACCAGCAGTAACACCTCTCTCCTGTCCACCAACACCAGCAGTAACACCTCTCTCCTGTCCACCAACACCAGCAGTAGCACCTCTCTCCTGTCCACCAACACCAGCAGTAACACCTCTCTCCTGTCCACCAACACCAGCAGTAGCACCTCTCTCCTGTCCACCAACACCAGCAGTAACACCTCTCTCCTGTCCACCAACACCAGCAGTAACACCTCTCTCCTGTCCACCAACACCAGCAGTAGCACCTCTCTCCTGTCCACCAACACCAGCAGTAGCACCTCTCTCCTGTCCACCAACACCAGCAGTAACACCTCTCTCCTGTCCACCAACACCAGCAGTAGCACCTCTCTCCTGTCCACCAACACCAGCAGTAACACCTCTCTCCTGTCCACCAACACCAGCAGTAGCACCTCTCTCCTGTCCACCAACACCAGCAGTAACACCTCTCTCCTGTCCACCAACACCAGCAGTAGCACCTCTCTCCTGTCCACCAACACCAGCAGTAGCACCTCTCTCCTGTCCACCAACACCAGCAGTAGCACCTCTCTCCTGTCCACCAACACCAGCAGTAACACCTCTCTCCTGTCCACCAACACCAGCAGTAACACCTCTCTCCTGTCCACCAACACCAGCAGTAGCACCTCTCTCCTGTCCACCAACACCAGCAGTAGCACCTCTCTCCTGTCCACCAACACCAGCAGTAGCACCTCTCTCCTGTCCACCAACACCAGCAGTAGCACCTCTCTCCTGTCCACCAACACCAGCAGTAGCACCTCTCTCCTGTCCACCAACACCAGCAGTAACACCTCTCTCCTGTCCACCAACACCAGCAGTAACACCTCTCTCCTGTCCACCAACACCAGCAGTAGCACCTCTCTCCTGTCCACCAACACCAGCAGTAGCACCTCTCTCCTGTCCACCAACACCAGCAGTAGCACCTCTCTCCTGTCCACCAACACCAGCAGTAGCACCTCTCTCCTGTCCACCAACACCAGCAGTAACACCTCTCTCCTGTCCACCAACACCAGCAGTAGCACCTCTCTCCTGTCCACCAACACCAGCAGTAGCACCTCTCTCCTGTCCACCAACACCAGCAGTAGCACCTCTCTCCTGTCCACCAACACCAGCAGTAGCACCTCTCTCCTGTCCACCAACACCAGCAGTACACCTCTCTCCTGTCCACCAACACCAGCAGTAAGCACCTCTCTCCTGTCCACCAACACCAGCAGTAGCACCTCTCTCCTGTCCACCAACACCAGCAGTAGCACCTCTCTCCTGTCCACCAACACCAGCAGTAGCACCTCTCTCCTGTCCACCAACACCAGCAGTAGCACCTCTCTCCTGTCCACCAACACCAGCAGTAGCACCTCTCTCCTGTCCACCAACACCAGCAGTAACACCTCTCTCCTGTCCACCAACACCAGCAGTAGCACCTCTCTCCTGTCCACCAACACCAGCAGTAACACCTCTCTCCTGTCCACCAACACCAGCAGTAGCACCTCTCTCCTGTCCACCAACACCAGCAGTAACACCTCTCTCCTGTCCACCAACACCAGCAGTAGCACCTCTCTCCTGTCCACCAACACCAGCAGTAGCACCTCTCTCCTGTCCACCAACACCAGCAGTAACACCTCTCTCCTGTCCACCAACACCAGCAGTAACACCTCTCTCCTGTCCACCAACACCAGCAGTAGCACCTCTCTCCTGTCCACCAACACCAGCAGTAGCACCTCTCTCCTGTCCACCAACACCAGCAGTAGCACCTCTCTCCTGTCCACCAACACCAGCAGTAGCACCTCTCTCCTGTCCACCAACACCAGCAGTAGCACCTCTCTCCTGTCCACCAACACCAGCAGTAGCACCTCTCTCCTGTCCACCAACACCAGCAGTAGCACCTCTCTCCTGTCCACCAACACCAGCAGTAACACCTCTCTCCTGTCCACCAACACCAGCAGTAACACCTCTCTCCTGTCCACCAACACCAGCAGTAGCACCTCTCTCCTGTCCACCAACACCAGCAGTAACACCTCTCTCCTGTCCACCAACACCAGCAGTAGCACCTCTCTCCTGTCCACCAACACCAGCAGTAACACCTCTCTCCTGTCCACCAACACCAGCAGTAGCACCTCTCTCCTGTCCACCAACACCAGCAGTAGCACCTCTCTCCTGTCCACCAACACCAGCAGTAGCACCTCTCTCCTGTCCACCAACACCAGCAGTAGCACCTCTCTCCTGTCCACCAACACCAGCAGTAACACCTCTCTCCTGTCCACCAACACCAGCAGTAGCACCTCTCTCCTGTCCACCAACACCAGCAGTAGCACCTCTCTCCTGTCCACCAACACCAGCAGTAGCACCTCTCTCCTGTCCACCAACACCAGCAGTAGCACCTCTCTCCTGTCCACCAACACCAGCAGTAGCACCTCTCTCCTGTCCACCAACACCAGCAGTAGCACCTCTCTCCTGTCCACCAACACCAGCAGTAGCACCTCTCTCCTGTCCACCAACACCAGCAGTAGCACCTCTCTCCTGTCCACCAACACCAGCAGTAGCACCTCTCTCCTGTCCACCAACACCAGCAGTAGCACCTCTCTCCTGTCCCCAACACCACAGTAGGCATCTCTCTCCTGTCCACAACACCAGCAGTTAGCGACCTCTCTCCTGTCCACCAACACCACAGTAGCACCTCTCTCCTGTCCACCAACACCAGCAGTAGCACCTCTCTCCTGTCCACCAACACCAGCAGTACACCTCTCTCCTGTCCACCAACACCAGCAGTAGCACCTCTCCTGTCCACCAACACCAGCAGTAACACCTCTCTCCTGTCCACCAACACCAGCAGTAACACCTCTCTCCTGTCCATCAACACCAGCAGTAGCACCTCTCTCCTGTCCACCAACACCAGCAGTAGCACCTCTCTCCTGTCCACCAACACCAGCAGTAGCACCTCCTCCGTACCACAACACCAACAGTAGCACCTCTCTCCTGTTACCAGTACCAGCAGTAGCACCCTCTCTCACCTACCCAACACCAACAGTAGCCCTCTCTCCTGTTACCAGTACCCAGCAGTAGCACCTTCTCCTGTACTCACACCAGCAGTACACTCTCACCTCTCCTGTACCACCAGTACCAGCAGTAGCACCTTCTCAAGTACCCAACACCAACAGGAGCACCTCTCTCCTGTTACCAGCACCAGCAGTAGCACCCTTCTCAAGTACCCTACACCAACAGGTAGCACCTCTCTCTGACCCACCACAGTAGCACCCTCTCAGTACCCAACACCAGCAGGAGCACCTCTCTCTGTTACCCAACACCAACAGGAGCACCTCTCTCCTGTTACCCAGTACCAGCAGTAGCACCTCTCTCCTAGTACCACACCAACAGGAGCACCTCTCTCCTGTACCCAGACCACAGTAGCACCTCCTCAAGTTACCCAACACCAACAGAGCACCTCTCTCCTGTTACCAGTACCAGCAGTAGCACCCCTCTCAAGTACCCCAACACCAACAGGAGCACCTCTCTCCTGTTACCCAACACCAACAGGAGCACCTCTCTCCTGTTACCCTAGTACCAGCAGTAGCACCCTTCTCAAGTACCCAACACCAACAGGAGCACCTCTCTCCTGTTACCCAGTACCAGCAGTAGCACCCTCCTCAAGTACCCAACACCAACAGGAGCACCTCTCTCCTGTTACCCAGTACCAGCAGTAGCACCCTCCTCAAGTACCCAACACCAACAGGAGCACCTCTCTCCTGTTACCCAACACCAACAGGAGCACCTCTCTCCTGTTACCCAGTACCAGCAGTAGCACCCTCCTCAAGTACCCAACACCAACAGGAGCACCTCTCTCCTGTTACCCAGTACCAGCAGTAGCACCCTCCTCAAGTACCCAACACCAACAGGAGCACCTCTCTCCTGTTACCCAACACCAACAGGAGCACCTCTCTCCTGTTACCCAGTACCAGCAGTAGCACCCTTCTCAAGTACCCAACACCAACAGGAGCACCTCTCTCCTGTTACCCAACACCAACAGGAGCACCTCTCTCCTGTTACCCAGTACCAGCAGTAGCACCCTCCTCAAGTACCCAACACCAACAGGAGCACCTCTCTCCTGTTACCCAGTACCAGCAGTAGCACCCTCCTCAAGTACCCAACACCAACAGGAGCACCTCTCTCCTGTTACCCAGTACCAGCAGTAGCACCCTTCTCAAGTACCCAACACCAACAGGAGCACCTCTCTCCTGTTACCCAGTACCAGCAGTAGCACCCTTCTCAAGTACCCAACACCAACAGGAGCACCTCTCTCCTGTTACCCAGTACCAGCAGTAGCACCCTTCTCAAGTACCCAACACCAACAGGAGCACCTCTCTCCTGTTACCCAGTACCAGCAGTAGCACCCTTCTCAAGTACCCAACACCAACAGGAGCACCTCTCTCCTGTTACCCAACACCATCAGGAGCACCTCTCTCCTGTTACCCAGTACCAGCAGTAGCACCCTTCTCAAGTACCCAACACCAACAGGAGCACCTCTCTCCTGTTACCCAGCATTAGCAGTGGCTACTCTCTCCTGTTCCCAGCACCAGTAGTAGCACTTCTCTCCAGTACCCAACACCAGCAAAATGCACCTCTCTCCTGTCAACCAGCACCAGCTGTAGTAGCTCTCTCAAACAGGATGTTAGGATTTATTAACAGAAACTCTACGTATGGAAGCAAGGATGTGATATTGCCACTGGGGCAAATCAATATATTGTTTCAAATACTTAAAGGATTCAATGTTGATATTGAAAATTTCTTTACAGTAGCACCGGCATTATCGACAAGAGAAAATGGATTAAAATTTAGAGGTCATCAAGTTAATCTGGACTGTGCAAAATAATTCTTTACCAATGACATTATAATGCATGGAATAATCTCCAAAAAAGTGCTGTTCAGAGAAACACCCTTGATATCTTCAAAATCAGGCTCAACCATCACTTGTCACTCTCCAGTATTGCATAATTCATTTAATAAGTCATCATAATGCACTGGTATATTATGCTAGCTCCTCAAACACTGATCTTTCCCTAGCCATGCTACAGTAACATTCCAACATTGATTTACCCATGTCACTTGCTTTGAGAGAATACATAAGAATTATTGTAACATTCTTCAACACCAGGAATAATATAGGAATGGTAAGCCAAGAGGCAGGAGCCCAAGCGTATCCTTATAACTACATGTGAAGGGATGCATATATTCATGTTCATTCTACCTTAAGACTTTCCTATAAAAATTTCCTTCAGGCTTATCAATCCTGCAAGGTATTTTTTCTACCTTTTTTCCATTCAGTGTGTGCTGGAGGGAATAGAGGGTGGGGAGAGAGCCTTAGCTTTGCTATCCTTTTCTTCTACTTTTTGTTTTAAAGTAGCATCAAGGCCAGACCACCTCACTTATCCTTGGGTCTGTGTATCTATGTACCTCTCCCGTGTTCAACACCAGCAGTAGCAGCTGTTTCCAGTCCCCCAGCACCAACAGCTCTCTCCAGTATCCAGCAGCAGCACTTTTCTCGTCCCAAGCACTAGCAGAAGCAGCTCCCTTCTCCCAGCACCAGCAGGAACAGCTCCAGTAACCAGCACCAAAAAAAGCAGCTCTTCTGTCACCCAACACCAGCAGCAAGAGTTCTTTCCAGTATCCAGCAGCAGCACTCCTCTCCAGTACCAAGCACCAGCAACTCTCTCCTGTTCCCCAGCACCAGTCTTATTCTATTGATTTAAACTCCTCAGCTTCTGATACCTTTCTGCTCACACCATATATTCTAAATCCCTTCCACAATCTCTATCAACACTATCAAATGCTTTCTCCAGATCCATAAGTGCAACTTGTAAATCTTTATCTAAGTATTTTTCACATGCATTCTTCAAAGCAAACACACCACCCATACATATGTCATCCTTTCTCATTTTGTTTTTATGATGCACTTCTGTTGATATCCAAATTTCTCCACCAGCTTTTTAGTTCATTTGTTTCCGTATTTTCTTCTCTGGTTCAGATCTTTCCTCAAGTCTATCTCTGTATCGTTGGTGATCACCATTTCCTTTCCTTTCTTCACTTTCATTTTTTCTTTAAGCTGACTCTCAAATTTTCATAAATATCCATTGGTATTGGAAGTATAGATTTAAATTTTGCCTTTTTCTTAACTACTGATCATTCATGAAAACAAATATCCACTTGGGATATGCTTTATAGGTATATGAACATTGGTTCCCCTTCCCAGTTGCACATATGAAATCTATTTATTTTCATTTCTTATTATATTTTGTTGCTGTCTCCCACGTTAGCAAGGTAGCGCAAGGAAACAGATGAAAGAATGGCCCAACCCACCCACATACACATGTATAGATATACACGTCCACACATGCACATATACATACCTATACATCTCAATGTATACATATATATACATACACAGACATATACATATATACACATGTACATAATTCATACTGTCTGCCCTTATTCATTCCCGTCAAAGCCACCCCGCCACACATGAAATAAAAACCCCCTCCCCACAAATGTGCACGAGATAGCGCTAGGAAAAGACAACAAAGGCCCCATTCGTTCACACTCAGTCTCTAGCTGTCATGTATAATGCACCGACCCCACAGCTCCCTTTCCACATCTAGGCCCCACACAACTTTCCATGGTTTACCCCAGACGTTTCACATGCCCTGGTTCAATCCATTGACAGCACGTTGACCTCGGTATACCACATCGTTCCAATTCACTCTATTCCATGCACGCCTTTGACCCTCCTCCATGTTCAGGCCCCGATCACTCAAAATCTTTTTCACTCCATCCTTCCACTTTCAATTTGGTTTCCCACTTCTCCTCGTTCCCTTGACCTCTTACATATATATCCTCTTTGTCAATCTTTCCGCACTCATTCTCTCCATGTGACCAAACCATTTCAAAACACCCTCTTCTGCTCTCTCAACCACACTCTTTTTATTACCACACATCTCTCTCACCCTTTCATTACTTAATCAAACCACCTCACACCACATATTGTCCTCAAAAATCTCATATCCAACACATCCACCCTCCTCTGCACAACTCTACCTATAGCCCACGCCTCGCAACCATACAACATTGTTGGAACCACTATTCCTTCAAACATACCCATTTTTGCTTTCCGAGATAATGTTCTCGACTTCCAAACATTCTTCAAGGCTCCCAGGATTTTTGCCCCCTCCCCACCCTATGATTCACTTCTGCTTCCATGGTTCCATCCGCTGCCAGATCGACTCCCAGATATCTAAAACACTTTACTTCCTCCAGTTTTTCTCTATTCAAACATACCTCCCAATTGACTTGACCCTTAATCCTACTGTACCTAATTACCTTGCTCTTATTCACATCTACTCTCAACTTTCTTCTTTCATGCACTTTACCAAACTCAATCACCAGCTTCTGCAGTTTCTCACATGAATCAGCCACCAGCGCTGTATCATCAGCGAACAACAACTGACTCACTTCCCAAGCTCTCTCATCCACAACAGACTGCATACTTGCCCCTCTTTCCAAAACTCTTGCACTCACCTCCCTAACAACCGCATCCATAAACAAATTAAACAACCATGGAGACATCACACACCCCTGCCGCAAACCTACATTCACTGATAACCAATCACTTTCCTCTCTTCCTACACGTACACATGCCTTACATCGTCGATAAAAACTTCACTGTTTCTAACAACTTGCCTCCCGTACCATATATTCTTAATACCTTCCACAGAGCATCTCTATCAACTCTATCATATGCCTTCTCCAGATCCATAAATGCTACATACAAATCCATTTGCTTTTCTAAGCATTTCTGACATACATTCCTCAAAGCAAACACCTGATCCACACATCCTCTACCACTTATGAAGCCACACTGCTCTTCCCCAATCTGATGCTCTGTACATGCCTTCACCCTCTCAATCAATACCCTCCCATATAATTTACCAGGAATACTCAACAAACTTATACCTCTGTAATTTGAGCACTCACTCTTATCCCCTTTGCCTTTGTACAGTGGCACTATGCAAGCATTCCACCAATCCTCAGGCACCTCACCATGAATCATACATACATTAAATAACCTTACCAACCAGTCAACAATACAGTCATCCCCTTTTTTAATAAATTCCACTGCAATACCATCCAAACCTGCTGCCTTACCAGCTTTCATCTTCTGCAAAGTTTTTACTACCTCCTCTCTGTTTACCAAATCATTTTCCCTAACCCTCTCACTTTGCACACCACCTTGACCAAAACACCCTATATCTGCCACCCTATCATCAAACACATTCAACAAACCTTTAAAATACTCGCTCCATCTCCTTCTCACATCACCACTACATGTTATCACCTCCCCATTAGCCCCCTTCACTGAAGTTCCCATTTGCTCCTTTGTCTTACGCACTCTATTTACCTCCTTCCAAAACATCTTTTTTATTTTTATTATTTTTTTATTTTGCTTTGTCGCTGTCTCCGACGTTTCTGAGGTAGCGCCAAGTAAACAGATGAAAGAAATGGCCCAACCCACCCCAATACACGTGTATATACATGCATGTCCACACACGCAAATATACATACCTATACATCTCAATGTACACATATATATACACACACAGACATATACATATATACACATGTACATAATTCATACTGTCTGCCTTTATTTATTCCCATCGCCACCTCGCCACACATGGAATAACATCCCCCTCCCCACTCATATGTGCGAGGTAGCGCTAGGAAAAGACAACAAATGCCCCATTCGTTCACACTCAGTCTGTAGCTGTCATGTAATAATGCACCGAAACCACAGCTCCCTTCCCACATCCAGACCCCACACAACTTTCCATGGTTTACCCCAGATGCTTCACATGCCCTGATTCAATCCATTGACAGCACATCGACCCCGGTATACCACATCGATCCAATTCACTCTATTCCTTGCCCGCCTTTCACCCTCCTGCATTTTCAGGCCCCGATTACTCAAAATCTTTTTCACTCCATCTTTCCACCTCCAATTTGGTCTCCCACTTCTCCTCGTTCCCTCCACCTCCGACACATATATCCTCTTGGTCAATCTTTCCTCACTCATTCTCTCCATGTGCCCAAACCATTTCAAAACAACCTCTTCTGCTCTCTCAACCACGCTCTTTTTATTTCCACACATCTCTCTTACCCTTACATTACTTACTCGATCAAACCACATCACACCACATTTGTCCTCAAACATCTCATTTCCAGCACATCCACCCTCCTGCGCACAACTTGATCCATAGCCCACGCCTCGCAGCCATACAACATTGTTGGAACCACTATTCCTTCAAACATACCCATTTTTGCTTTCCGAGATAATGTTCTCGACTTCCACACATTCTTCAAGGCTCCCAGGATTTTCGCCTCCTCCCCCACTCTATGATGCACTTTTGCTTCCATGGTTCCATCTGCTGCCAGATCCACTCCCAGATATCTAAAACACTTTACTTCCTCCAGTTTTTCTCCATTCAAACTTACCACCCAATTGACTTGACCCTCAACCCTACTGTACCTAATAACCTTGCTCTTATTCACATTTACTCATAACTTTCTTCTTTCACACACTGTACCAAACTCAGTCACCAGCTTCTGCAGTTTCTCACATGAATCAGCCACCTGTGCTGTATCATCAGCGAACAACAACTGACTCACTTCCCAAGCTCTCTCATCCACAACAGACTTCATACTTGCCCCTCTTTCCAAAACTCTTGCATTCACCTCCCTAACAACCGCATCCATAAACAAATTAAAAAACCATGGAGACATCAAACACCCCTGCCGCAAACCTACATTCACTGAGAACCAATCACTTTCCTCTCTTCCTACACATACACATGCCTTACATCCTGGATAACAACTTTTCACTGCTTCTAACAACTTGCCTCCCACACCATATATTCTTAGTACCTTCCACAGAGCATCTCTATCAACTCTATCATATGCCTTCTAGAGATCCATAAATGCTATATACAAATCCATTTGCTTTTCTAAGTATTTCTCACATACATTCTTCAAAGCAAACACCTGATCCACACATCCTCTACCACTTATGAAACCACACTGCTCTTCCCCAATCTGATGCTCTGTACATGCCTTCACCCTCTCAATCAATACCCTCCCATATAATTTACCAGGAATACTCAACAAACTTATACCTCTGTAATTTGAGCACTCACCCTTATCCCCTTTGCTTTTGTACAATGGCACTATGCAAGCATTCTGCCAATCCTCAGGCACCTCACCATGAATCATACATACATTAAATATCCTTACCAACCAGTCAACAATACAGTCACCCCCTTTTTTAATAAATGCCACTGCAATACCATCCAAACCTGCTGCCTTGCCGGCTTTCATCTTCCGCAAAGCTTTTACTACCTCTTCTCTGTTTACCAAATCATTTTCCCTAACCCTCTCACTTTGCACATCACCTCGACCAAAACACCCTATATCTGCCACTCTATCATCAAACACATTCAACAAACCTTCAAAATACTCACTCCATCTCCTTCTCACATCACCACTTCTTGTTATCACCTCCCCTTTGCCCCCTTCACTGAAGTTCCCATTTGCTCCCTTGTCTTACGCACTTTATTTACCTCCTTCCAAAACATCTTTTTATTCTCCCTAAAATTTAATGATACTCTCTCACCCTAACTCTCATTTGCCCTCTTTTTCACCTCTTGCAAATTTCTCTTGACCTCCTGCCTCTTTCTTTTATACATCTACCACTCATTTGCAATTTTTCCCTGCAAAAATCATCCAAATGCCTCTCTCTTCTCTTTCACTAGTAATCTTACTTCTTCATCCCACCACTCACTACCCTTTCTAATCAATCCACCTCCCACGCTTCTCATGCCACAAGCATCTTTTGCACAAGCCATCACTGCTTCCCTAAATACATCCCATTCCTCCCCCACTCCCCTTACCTCCTTTGTTCTCACCTTTTTCCATTCTGTACTCAGTCTTTCCTGGTACTTCCTCACACAAGTCTCCTTCCCAAGCTCACTTACTCTCACCACCCTCTTCACCCCAACATTCTCACTTCTTTTCTGAAAACCTCTACAACTCTTCACCTTCGCTTCCAGAAGATAATGATCAGACATCCCTCCAGTTGCACCTCTCAGCACATTAACATCCAAGAGTCTCTCTTTTGCTCGCCTATCAATTAACACGTAATCCAATAACGCTCTCTGGCCATCTCTCCTACTTACATATGTATATCTATGTATATCTCTCTTTTTAAACCAGGTATTCCCAATCACCAGTCCTTTTTCAGCACATAAATCTACAAGCTCTTCACCATTTCCATTTACAACACTGAACACCCCATGTATCCCAATTATTCCCTTAACTGCCACATTACTCACCTTTGAATTCAAATCACCCATCACTATAACCCGGTCTCGTGCATCAAAACTACTAACACATTCATTCAGCTGCTCCCAAAACACTTGCCTCTCATGATCTTTCTTCTCATGCCCAGGTGCATATGCACCAATAATCACCCATCTCTCTCCATCAACTTTCAGTTTTACCCATATCAATCTAGAGTTTACTTTCTTACACTCTATCATTTCCTCCCACCACACACACAGACATATACACATATATATATATACAAATGTACATAATTCATACTATCTGCCTTTATTCATTCCTGTCACCACCCCGCCACACACGAAATGACAACCCCTTCCCCCCGCATGTGCACGAGGTAGCGCTAGGAAAAGACAACAAAGACCACATTCGTTCACAGCTCTCTAGCTGTCGTTTATAATGCACCGAAACCATGGCTCCCTTACCACATCCAGGCCCCACACAACTTTCCATGGTTTACCCCAGACGCTTCACATGCCCTGGTTCAATCCAATGACAGCATGTCGACCCCAGTATAGTACATTGTTCCCATTCAGTCTATTCCTTGCACACCTTTAACCCTCCTGCATGTTCAGGCCCGATCACTTAGAATCTTTTTCACTCCATCCTTCCACTTCCAATTTGGTCTCCCACTTCTTGTTCCCTCCACCTATGACACATATATCTTTTTTGTCAATCTTTCCTCACTCATTCCCTCCATGTGTCCAAACCATTTCAATACACCCTCTTCTGCCCTCTCAACTACACTCTTTTTATTACCACACCATCTCTCTTACCCTTTCATTACTTACTCGATCAAAGCACCTCACACCACATATTGTCCTCAAACATTTCATTTCCAACACATCCACCCTTCTCCAAACAACCCTATCTATAGCCCATGCCTCAACCATATAACCCTGTTTTAACTACTATTCCTTCAAACATACCCATTTTTGCTCTCGAGATAATGTTCTCACTTCCAGACATTCTTCAACGCTCCTAGAACCTTTGCCCCCTCCCCCACCCTGAGACTCACTTCCGCTTCCATGGTTCCATCCGCTGCCAAATCCACTCCCAGATTTCTAAAACACTTCACTTCCTCCAGTTTTTCTCCATTCAAACTTACTTCCCAATTGACTTGTCCCTTAACCCTACTAAACCTAATAACCATGCTCTTATTCACATTTACTCTCACTTTCTTTTTTCGCACACTTTACCAAACTCAATCACCTGAACCAGCCACCAGCGCTGTATCATCAGCAAACAACATTTGACTCACTTCCCAAGCTCTCTCATCCACAAAAGACTACATATTTGTCCCTCTCTCCAAAACTCTTGCATTTACCTCCCTAACAACCACATCCATATACAAATTAAAGTACCATGGAGACATTATGCACCACTGCCGCAGACCGACATTCACTGGGAACCAATCACTTTTCTCTCTTCCTACACGTACACATGCCTTACATCATCCTTGATAAAAACTTTTCACTGCTTCTAGCGACTTACCTCCCACACCAAATACTCTTAATACCTTCTAAAGAGCATCCCTATCATTTTTATCATATGCCTTCTCCAGATCCATAATTGCTACATACAAATCCATCTGTTTCTCTAAGTATTTCTCACATACATTCTTCAAAGCAAACACCTGATCCACACATCCTCTACCACTTCTGAAACAACGCTGCTCTTCCCCAATCTGGTGCTCTGTACATGCCTTCACCCTCTCAATCAATACCCTCCCATATGATCTCCCAAGAATGCTCAACGAAGCTTATACCTCTGTAGTTTGAAAACTCACTTTTATCCCCTTTGCCTTTGTACAATGGCACTATACATGCATTCCACTAACCCTCAGGGACTTCCCTATGAACCATACATACATTGAATATCCCATCAACCAGTCAACGATACAGTCACCCCCTTTTGAAATAAATTCCATTGCAATACCACCCAAACCCAACGCCTTGCTGGCTTTCATCTTCCCAAAAGCTTTCACTGCCTCTTCCTTATTTACCAAAACATTCTCCCAGACCCTCTCACTTTGCACACCACCTCGACCAAAACACCCTATATCTGCCACTCTGTCATCAAACACATTCAACAAACCTTCAAAATACTCACTTCATCTCCTTCTCACTTTACCACTACCTGTTATTATGTCCCCATTAGCCCCCTTCACCGATGTTCCAATTTGTTCTCTTGTCTCACGCACTTTATTTACTTCCTTCCAAAACGTCTTTTTATTCTCCCTAAAATTTTATGATCCTCTCTCACCCAAACTCTCATTTGCTCTCATTTTCACCTCTAGCACTTTTCTCCTGACCTCTTGCCTCTTTCTTTTATGCACCTCCCAGTCATTTCCACCACCTCCCTTCAAAAATTGTCCAAATGCCTCTCTCTTCTCTTTCACTAATAATCTTACTTCTTCATCCCACCACTTACTACCCTTTCTAATCTGCTCAACTCCCAGCTTTCTCATGCTACAGGCATCTTTTGCACAAGCCATCACTGCTTCCCTAAATATATCCTATTCCTCCCTCACTCCCTTTATGTCATTTGCTCTCACCTTTTTCCATTCTGCACTCAATCTCTCCTGGTACTTCCTCACACAAGTCTCCTTTCCAAGCTCACTTACTCTCACCACCCTCTTCGCCCCAACATTTTCCCTTTTCTGAAAACCTCTACAAATCATCACCTCGCCACCACAAGATAATGATCAGACATCCCTCCAGTTGCCCCTCTCAGCACATTAACATCCAAAAGTCTCTCTTTCAAGCACCTATCAATTAACACGTAATCCAATAAAGCTCTCTGGCTATCTCTCTTACTTACATACGTATGCTTATGTATATCTCTCTTTTTAAACCAGGTATTCCAAATCACCAGTCCTTTTTCAGCATGCAAATCAACAAGCTCTTCACCATTTCCATTTACAATACTGAACACCCCATGTACACCAATTATTCCCTAAACTGCCACATTACTCACCTTTGCATTCAAATCACCCATCACTATAACCCGGTGGCATGCATCAAAGCTGCTAATACACTCACTCAGCTGCTCCCAAAACTCTTGCCTCTCATGATCTTTCTTCTCATGACCAGGTGCATAGGCACCAATAATCACCCAGCTCTCTCCATCCACTTTCAGTTTTACCCATATCAATCTAGCTTACTTTCTAACACTATCACATACCCCTACAACACGTGCTTCAAGAGTAATGCTACTCCTTCCTTTGCTCTTGTCCTCTCACTAACCCCTGACTGTACTCCCAAGGCATTCCCAAACCACTCTTCCCCTTTACCCTTGAGCTTCATTTAACTCAAGAGCCAAAACATCCAGGTTCCTCCCCTCAAACATACTACCTAGCTCTCCTTTTTTCTCATCTTGATTACATCCACGCACATTCAGACACCCTAATCTGAGCCTTCAAGGAGGATGAGCACTCCTCATATGACTCCTTCTGCTTCCCGTTTTAGAAAGTTAAAATACTAGGAGGGGAAGGTTTCTAGCCCCCCTCCCGTCCCCCTCAGTCACCTTCTATGACATGCAGGGAATGCATGGGAAGTACTCTTTCCCCCTGTCCCCTATATATGAAATAAAAGTCAACCCTAATAAGGATGTAAAAAGTTTTTGAAAAATTTCTCATTATTCTATTTTCTTTTGTTTTTATCAGTCTTTATATTACTCACATCCAATTTCTAATTTCACCAATGTAAAGCTTGAAAATGTTGGTAGCTTTTGTTATATAACACTTATTGTGCTTGCTGAGCTTATTGAAAACATGAGTTGATTATATCAAATACTAAACCAAACAATTTACAGCCAATTTTTCTTTTTTTTGGTTTTAAGTGAAAGATCAACCAATTTTGCACAGAATGTTGTTGGTTAAAAAGAAAAGAAAAGAAAAAAAAAGAATCTGATGCTGAAAAATTTCTCTGGAAAAGCAGTACAGTACATATATTCTATGGCAGAAAGTCACAACCAACTCTGTCCATGGAAGGAAGTAATGTTATTAGTAAGTTAGTGAGGAAGGGTGTTAACAATCTCTCTATATGTCTATTGTACATGTTTGTTTATTTGTTTAACTCTTTGTTCTTTATCATCTTCTTGTTCTACATCAATTTCATCATATTCTTCCTTCCCTGTCCTATAAAATTTTGTCCACCCTTTTTTTTCATTTGTATCATTACAATGCCTTAAATAACCATAGTCTTAATCATATATTTCCAGTTGGCATTCATGTATTCCTTGTTTACAGTCTGCATATTTTGTTTCAGGTAAAATCTCTCTACTCACTGCATACCACATTTTACAATTTCTACATATGCTATGAAGAGACTTTACAATTTTTTGTATGAGCAATGTAAATTTTTTTTTCTATCTCTGTTCTATTTACCAAAGTGCTTTCGGAATCAATTTTTATCAAAACTCTTTGCAATAACCCTTTTGCTTATCATCACTTCAATTTTCAGCTTAACACCATATCTTACTTGTTGAGAGAAAGAGGGAACTTACCCACAATGAGATTTTGCAGAGCTATTAATTAGCAGTAGGTGCCTATTTTGCTTGTTTGGAGCAAGAGGCTCCTACATAAAACACATGCTTTACATTATAAGTTTAAGCTTCAAAATCATGCATGGACAGATAATTGTATAAGAAATGTGCCACTGGTCTTCAACTGCAAGTGGTAACACCACAAACGAAATTGTCATCTTTATTATGGCTGTATCATCATTAGCAGACGAAAAAAGAGTTCAGCATCACTGAGAATCTTCTCACTCCAAAGATGCCCATCTTACCCTACTCCTACATAATGTACACCCTTGAAGGTGCAGGAGCCTTATAAAAAAAAGTACCCTAAGGTTACATAATAATAAAGTTACGAGAAAACTTTTATTAAATATTCCTACCACTTTAGTAGATACAAAACTGATTTCATGAATCACTGTTATAAGTAAAAACACAGTATTCTAAACATATTCTTATCATTCTAAGGGTCATCTTCATGTCACTTAACACCCATTTGTTTCTGAAAACTGCTCTGGACGCTGAAAAGACAAAGTATATATGTGAGTATCTATAAACATCACTGCAATAAAAAATCAACAAATAAATCATCATTACTATCATCCTTATACCAAATTGTTGTTTCCTGTGTCAGAGGTAGCACCAGGAAACAGACAAAGAATAGCCCATTCACTCACATACACACATAATATATCTTTTCTTTCTTTCATAATATTCGCCATTTCCCACCTCAGCGAGGTAGCATTAAGAACAGAGGACTGGGCCTCTGAGGAAACATCCTCACCCAGCCCCCGTCTCTGTTCCTTCCTTTGGGAAAAAAAAAAAGAAAAAAGAAAAAGAGAGGGGAAGATTTCCAGCCCCCTGCTCCCTTCCCTTTTAGTCGCCTTCTACGACACGCAGGGAATACGTGGGAAGTATTCTTTCTCCCCTATCCCCAGGGATAACATAATATATATCATATTTATTATACTTATCTGCCATCTCCCTGTTAGCTAGGAAGAGCTAGGAAACAGACAAGGAATGGCCCAACCCACCCATATACACATATATATATATATGCATAAACCACCACACACGCACGCACATATACATACATATACATTTCACCATATACATACATATACATACACAGACATATACATATTCACGTGTACATATTCATACTTGCTGCCTTCATCCATTCCCGTTGCCACCTCACCACACACAAAATAGCATCCCCCCCTCATCTCCAGCGAGGCAGTGCCAGGAACAGATAAAAAAAGGCCACATTCATTCACACTCAGTCTCTACCTGTCATGGGTAATGCATCGTAACCACAGCTCCCCCTCCACATCCAGGCACCACAGACCTTTC
Source organism: Panulirus ornatus (assembly GCF_036320965.1). NCBI lineage: Eukaryota > Metazoa > Arthropoda > Malacostraca > Decapoda > Palinuridae > Panulirus > Panulirus ornatus. The sequence continues at coordinate 21,377,185 of NC_092264.1, forward strand.
CATAGTTTACCCCTGATGCTTCACATACCCTGGTTCAATTCAATGACAGCATGTCCACCCCGGAATACCACAGCATTACAATTTACTCTATTCCTTGCACGCCTTTCAACCTCCTGTATGTTCAGGCCCCGATCACTCAAAATCTTTTGCACTCCATCCTTTAACCTACAATTTGGTCTCCTGCTTCTCCTCCTTCCCTCCACCTCTTACATATATATCCTTTTTGTCAATCTTTCCTCACTCATTCTCTCCATGTGTCCAAACCATTTCAATACACCCTCTTCTGATCTCTCTCAACCAAAATCTTTTTATTACCACACATCTCTCTTACCCTTTCATTACTTACTTGATCAAACCACCTCACACCATATATTGTCCTCAAACATTTCACATACAACACATCCACCCTCCTCCGCACAACCCTATCTACAGCCCAAGCCTCACAACCATGTAACATTGTTGGAACCACTATTCCTTCAAACATACCCATTTTTGCTCTCCTAGATAACGTTCTTGTATTCTACACATTCTTCAATGCTCCCAGAACCTTCGCCTCCTCCCCCACCCTACGACCCACTTCCATGGTTCCATCCGCTGCTAGATCCACTCCCAGATATCTAAAACGCTTCACTTACTCCAGTTTTTCTCCATTCAAGCTTACCTCCCAATTAACTTGTCCCTCAACTCTACAGGACCTAAAATCCTTGCTCTTTTTCACATTTACTCTTAACTTTCTTTTTTCGCACACTTTACAAACTCAATCACCTGAACCAGCCACCAGCGTTTGTTTCATCAGCAAAAAAACATTTGACTCTTCCCAAGCTCTCTCATCCTCAAAAAGAATACATTTTGTCCCTCTCTCCAAAACTCTTGCATTTTCCTCCTTTAACAACCACAATCCATATACAAATTAAGTACCATGGGAATTATGCACCACTGCCGCAGCCCGGACATTCACTGGGGAACAATCACTTTTCTCTCTTCCTAACCGTTACACTTGCCTTACATAAATCCTTGATAAAACTTTTCACTGCTTCTAGCGACTTACCTCCACACCCAAAATATTTTAATCCTTCTAAAGGAGCATCCCTATAAATTTTTTATCATTGCCTTCTCCAGATCCATAAATTGCTACATACAAAATCCTTCTGTTTCTCTAAGTATTTCTCACATACATTTTCAAAAGCAAACACCTGATCCACACATCCTTTACCACTTCTGAACAACGCCCCCTTTTCCCCCCAATCTGGTGCTCTGTAATGCCTTCACCCTCTCAATAAATTTACCCTCCCATTTGTTTCTCCCAAGAATGCTAAACGATGCTTATACCTCGTAGTTTGAAAACTCACTTTTATCCCCTTTGCTTTGTACATGGCCTATACTTTTGGGGCTTCCACAAAACCCCCCGGGGACTTCCCTTTTACCATACATATCATTGAATATCCCATCAACCAGTCAACGATACAGTCCCCCCCTTTTGAAATAAAATTCCCAATTGCAATCCACCCAAACCCAACGCCTTGCTGGCTTTCATTTTTCCAAAAAGTTTTTCACTGCCTCTTCCTTTTTTTCCAAAAACTTTCCCCCAGACCCTCTCACTTTGCACACCACCTCGCCAAAACACCACAAATATCTGCCCCACTCGGTCATCATAACACATTTCACAACCTTCAAAATACTCACTTCAATTCTCCTTTCACTTTACCACTACCTGTTATTATGTCCCCATTAGCCCCCTTTCCCCGGGATGTTCCAATTTGTTCTCTTGTCTCACGCATTTTTACTTCCTTCAAAATACTCTTTTTATTCTCCCTTAAAATTTTATGATCCTCTCTAACCCCAAAAATCTCATTTTGCTCTCTTTTTCACCCCTAGCCTTTTTTTTCCTGACCTCTTGCCTTCTTTCTTTTATGCACCTCCCAAATCATTTTTCCCCCACCTCCCTTCAAAAATTGTCCAAATGCCTCTCTCTTTCTTTCACTAATAATTTTTACTTCTTATCCCCCACTTACTACCCTTTCTAATCTGCTCAACTCCCCGCTTTCTCATGCTCAGGCATCTTTTGCACAAAGCCATCCACTGCCCTTTCCCCAAAATTATCCTATTTTCCCCCCTCACTCCCTTTATGTATTTTGCTTCACCTTTTTCCATTCTGCCCCTCCCCAATTTTTCCTGTACTTCCTCACACAAGTTCCCTTTTCCCAAACTCACATTTCCTCTCACCACCCTCTTCGCCCCAACATTTTTCCCTTTTCTGAAACTCTACAAATCATCACCTCGCCTACCACAAGTTAAAGATCAGGACATCCCTCCAGTTGCCCCTCTCAGCACTATAACATCCAAAAGTCTCTTCTTTCAAGACCTTTCAATTAACTCGTAATCCCTAGCTCTTGGCTATCTCTCTTACTTACAACGTTATGCTTTTGTAAAATCTCTCTTTTTAAACCAGGTTTTCCAAATCACCAGTCCTTTTTCAGCATGCAAATAACAAGCTCTTCACCATTTCCATTTACAATACTGAAACCCCCTGTACACCAATTATTCCCTAAACTTGCCACTTTATCACCTTTGCATTTTTTAAAAACCCATCACTTTTAAACCCCGGTGGCATGCATCAAAGCTGCTAATACACTCACTCAGCTGCTCCAAAACTCTTGCCTCTCATGATCTTTTTTCTCTTGACAGGTGCATAGGCCACCAATTTAAACCCCAGCTTCTCCATCCACTTTCAGTTTACCCATATCAATCTAGCTTACTTTCTAACACTATCACATACCCCTACAACACGTGCTTCAAGAGTAATGCTACTCCTTCCTTTGCTCTTGTCCTCTCACTAACCCCTGACTGTACTCCCAAGGCATTCCCAAACCACTCTTCCCCTTTACCCTTGAGCTTCATTTAACTCAAGAGCCAAAACATCCAGGTTCCTCCCTCAAACATACTACCTAGCTCTCCTTTTTTCTCATCTTGATTACATCCACGCACATTCAGACACCCTAATCTGAGCCTTCAAGGAGGATGAGCACTCCTCATATGACTCCTTCTGCTTCCCGTTTTAGAAAGTTAAAATACTAGGAGGGGAAGGTTTCTAGCCCCCTCCCGTCCCCCTCAGTCACCTTCTATGACATGCAGGGAATGCATGGGAAGTACTCTTTCCCCCTGTCCCCTATATATGAAATAAAAGTCAACCCTAATAAGGATGTAAAAAGTTTTTGAAAAATTTCTCATTATTCTATTTTCTTTTGTTTTTATCAGTCTTTATATTACTCACATCCAATTTCTAATTTCACCAATGTAAAGCTTGAAAATGTTGGTAGCTTTTGTTATATAACACTTATTGTGCTTGCTGAGCTTATTGAAAACATGAGTTGATTATATCAAATACTAAACCAAACAATTTACAGCCAATTTTTCTTTTTTTGGTTTTAAGTGAAAGATCAACCAATTTTGCACAGAATGTTGTTGGTTAAAAAGAAAAGAAAAGAAAAAAAAAGAATCTGATGCTGAAAAATTTCTCTGGAAAAGCAGTACAGTACATATATTCTATGGCAGAAAGTCACAACCAACTCTGTCCATGGAAGGAAGTAATGTTATTAGTAAGTTAGTGAGGAAGGGTGTTAACAATCTCTCTATATGTCTATTGTACATGTTTGTTTATTTGTTTAACTCTTTGTTCTTTATCATCTTCTTGTTCTACATCAATTTCATCATATTCTTCCTTCCCTGTCCTATAAAATTTTGTCCACCCTTTTTTTTCATTTGTATCATTACAATGCCTTAAATAACCATAGTCTTAATCATATATTTCCAGTTGGCATTCATGTATTCCTTGTTTACAGTCTGCATATTTTGTTTCAGGTAAAATCTCTCTACTCACTGCATACCACATTTTACAATTTCTACATATGCTATGAAGAGACTTTACAATTTTTTGTATGAGCAATGTAAATTTTTTTTTCTATCTCTGTTCTATTTACCAAAGTGCTTTCGGAATCAATTTTTATCAAAACTCTTTGCAATAACCCTTTTGCTTATCATCACTTCAATTTTCAGCTTAACACCATATCTTACTTGTTGAGAGAAAGAGGGAACTTACCCACAATGAGATTTTGCAGAGCTATTAATTAGCAGTAGGTGCCTATTTTGCTTGTTTGGAGCAAGAGGCTCCTACATAAAACACATGCTTTACATTATAAGTTTAAGCTTCAAAATCATGCATGGACAGATAATTGTATAAGAAATGTGCCACTGGTCTTCAACTGCAAGTGGTAACACCACAAACGAAATTGTCATCTTTATTATGGCTGTATCATCATTAGCAGACGAAAAAAGAGTTCAGCATCACTGAGAATCTTCTCACTCCAAAGATGCCCATCTTACCCTACTCCTACATAATGTACACCCTTGAAGGTGCAGGAGCCTTATAAAAAAAAGTACCCTAAGGTTACATAATAATAAAGTTACGAGAAAACTTTTATTAAATATTCCTACCACTTTAGTAGATACAAAACTGATTTCATGAATCACTGTTATAAGTAAAAACACAGTATTCTAAACATATTCTTATCATTCTAAGGGTCATCTTCATGTCACTTAACACCCATTTGTTTCTGAAAACTGCTCTGGACGCTGAAAAGACAAAGTATATATGTGAGTATCTATAAACATCACTGCAATAAAAAATCAACAAATAAATCATCATTACTATCATCCTTATACCAAATTGTTGTTTCCTGTGTCAGAGGTAGCACCAGGAAACAGACAAAGAATAGCCCATTCACTCACATACACACATAATATATCTTTTCTTTCTTTCATAATATTCGCCATTTCCCACCTCAGCGAGGTAGCATTAAGAACAGAGGACTGGGCCTCTGAGGAAACATCCTCACCCAGCCCCCGTCTCTGTTCCTTCCTTTGGGAAAAAAAAAAAGAAAAAAGAAAAAGAGAGGGGAAGATTTCCAGCCCCCTGCTCCCTTCCCTTTTAGTCGCCTTCTACGACACGCAGGGAATACGTGGGAAGTATTCTTTCTCCCCTATCCCCAGGGATAACATAATATATATCATATTTATTATACTTATCTGCCATCTCCCTGTTAGCTAGGAAGAGCTAGGAAACAGACAAGGAATGGCCCAACCCACCCATATACACATATATATATATATGCATAAACCACCACACACGCACGCACATATACATACATATACATTTCACCATATACATACATATACATACACAGACATATACATATTCACGTGTACATATTCATACTTGCTGCCTTCATCCATTCCCGTTGCCACCTCACCACACACAAAATAGCATCCCCCCCTCATCTCCAGCGAGGCAGTGCCAGGAACAGATAAAAAAAGGCCACATTCATTCACACTCAGTCTCTACCTGTCATGGGTAATGCATCGAAACCACAGCTCCCCCTCCACATCCAGGCACCACAGACCTTTCCATAGTTTACCCCTGATGCTTCACATACCCTGGTTCAATTCAATGACAGCATGTCCACCCCGGAATACCACAGCATTACAATTTACTCTATTCCTTGCACGCCTTTCAACCTCCTGTATGTTCAGGCCCCGATCACTCAAAATCTTTTGCACTCCATCCTTTAACCTACAATTTGGTCTCCTGCTTCTCCTCCTTACCTCCACCTCTTACATATATATCCTTTTTGTCAATCTTTCCTCACTCATTCTCTCCATGTGTCCAAACCATTTCAATACACCCTCTTCTGATCTCTCTCAACCAAAATCTTTTTATTACCACACATCTCTCTTACCCTTTCATTACTTACTTGATCAAACCACCTCACACCATATATTGTCCTCAAACATTTCACATACAACACATCCACCCTCCTCCGCACAACCCTATCTACAGCCCAAGCCTCACAACCATGTAACATTGTTGGAACCACTATTCCTTCAAACATACCCATTTTTGCTCTCCTAGATAACGTTCTTGTATTCTACACATTCTTCAATGCTCCCAGAACCTTCGCCTCCTCCCCCACCCTACGACCCACTTCCATGGTTCCATCCGCTGCTAGATCCACTCCCAGATATCTAAAACGCTTCACTTACTCCAGTTTTTCTCCATTCAAGCTTACCTCCCAATTAACTTGTCCCTCAACTCTACAGGACCTAAAATCCTTGCTCTTTTTCACATTTACTCTTAACTTTCGCCTTTCACACACTTGACCAAACTCAGTCACCAGCCTCTACAGTTTCTCACCCGAATCAGCCACCAGTACTGCATCATCAGCCAACAATAACTAACTTCCCAAGCCCTCTCATCCAGAACAGACTGCATACTTGCCCCTCTTTCCAAAACTCTTGCATTCACCTCCCTAACCACCCCATCCATAAACAAATTAAACAACCATGGAGACATCACACACCCCTGCCACAAACCAACATTCACTGGGAACCAATCACTTTCCTCTCTCCCTACTTGTACACATGCCTTACGCCCTTGGTAGAAACTTTTCACTACTTCCAGCAACTTACCTCCCACACCATATACTCTTAAAACCTTCCACAAAGCATTTCTATCAACCCTATCATATGCCTTCTCCAGATCCATAAATGCTACATACAAATCCCTCTGTTTTTCTAAGTATTTATCTCCAACATTCTTCAAAGCAAACACCTGATCCACACATCCTCTACCACTTCTGAAACCACACTGCTCTTCCCCAATCTGATGTTTGTACATGTCTTTACCCTCACAATCAATATCCTCCCATATAATTTCCCAGGAATACTCTAAGAAAGTTATGTCTGTAATTTGAACACTCACCTTTATCCCCTTTGCCTTTGTAAAAAGGCACTATGCATGCATTTCACCAATCCTCAAGCACTTCACCATGATCCATACATATAATGAATATCCTTACCAACCAATCAACAACACAGTCACCCCCTTTTTAATAAATTCCACTGCAATACCATCCAAACCTGCTGCCTTTCCAGCTTTCATCTTCTGCAAAGCTTTCACTACCTCTTCTCTTTTTACGAAACCATAATCCCTGACCCTTTCACTTTGCACACCACCCCAACCTAAACACCCTACCCTATATCTGCCACTCTACAATCAAACACATTCAACAAATCTTCATAATACTCACTCCATCTCCTCACTTCATCACTACTTGTTATCACCTCCCCATTTGCCCCCTTCATCGATGTTCCCATTTGCTCTCGTCTTACGCACTTCATATACCTCCTTCCAAAACATCTTTTTCTTTCTTTTCTTTCTTTTAAAGTATTCGCCATTTCCCGCGTTAGCGAGGTAGCTTTAAGAACAGAGGACTGGGCCTTTGTGGAATATCCTCACCTGGCCCCACTCTGTTCCTTCTTTTGGGGAAAAAAAAAAAAAAAAAAAAAAAAATCTTTTTATTCTCCCTAAAATTTAATGCTAATCTCTCAACCCAACTCTCATTTGCCCTCTTTTTCACCTGTTGCACCTTTCTATGGACCTTCTGCTGCTTTCTTTTATGCATCTGCACTACCTCCCTGCAAGTATCGTCCAAATGCCTCTCTCTTCTCTTTCACTAACAATTTTACTTCTTCATCCCACCACTCACTACTGTTTCTAATCTGCCCACCTCCCATCTTTCTCATGCCACATGCATCTTTTGCACAAGCCATCACTGGTTCTTTATATACATCGCATTTCTCCCCCACTCCCCTTATGTCATTTGCTCTGACCTTTCAACATTCTGCACTCAATCTCTCCTGGTGCTTACTCACATAAGTCTCCTTTCCAAGCTCACTTACTCTCACCACTGTCTTCTCCCCAACATTCTCTCTTCTTTTCTGAAAACCTCGACAAATCCTCACCTTCACCTCCTCAAAATAGTGATCAGACATATGGAAGGTGAAAATGTGATCTTGGAGAGCAAAAATATGTATGTTTGAAGGAATAGTGGTTCCAACAATGTTATATGTTTGCGAAGCATGGGCTACAGATAGTGTTGTGCAGAGAAAGGTTGATGTATCAGAAATGAAATGTTTAAAGACAATGTGGTGTGAGGTTGTTTGACCAATCAATTAATGTGGAGGCTATGGTGAAGATTTGTATAGGTTTCCAGAAAAGAAGAGTGAATGTTGGGGTGAAGAGGGTGGTGAGAGTAAGTGAGCTTGGGAAGGAGACTTGTGTGAGGAAGTACCAGGAGAGACTGAGTACAGAATGGAAAAAGGTGAGAACAATGGAAGTAAGGGGAGTGGGGGAGGAATGGGATGTATTTAGGGAATCAGTGATGGATTGCGCAAAAGATGCTTGTGGCATGAGAAGAGTGGGAGGTGGGTTGATTAGAAAGGGTAGTGAGTGGTGGGATGAAGAAGTAAGAGTATTAGTGAAAGAGAAGAGAGAGGCATTTGGATGATTTTTACAGGGAAAAAATGAAATTGAGTGGGAGACGTATAAAAGAAAGAGACAGGAGGTCAAGAGAAAGGTGCAAGAGGAGAAAAAAAGGGCAAATGAGAGTTGGGGTGAGAGAGTATCATTAAATTTTAGGGAGAATAAAAAGATGTTCTGGAAGGAGGTATATAAAGTGCGTAAGACCAGGGAGCAAATGGGAACTTCAGTGAAGGGCGCAAATGGGGAGGTGATAACAAGTAGTGGTGATGTGAGAAGGAGATGGAGTGAGTATTTTGAAGGTTTGTTGAATGTGTTTGATGACAGAGTGGCAGATATAGGGTGTTTTGGTCGAGGTGGTGTGCAAAGTGCGAGGGTTAGGGAAAATGATTTGGTAAACAGAGAAGAGGTAGTAAAAGCTTTGTGGAAGATGAAAGCCGGCAAGGCAGCAGGTTTGGATGGTATTGCAGTGGAATTTATTAAAAAAGGGGGTGACTGTATTGTTGACTGGTTGGTAAGGTTATTTAATGTATGTATGACTCATGGTGAGGTGCCTGAGGATTGGCGGAATGCGTGCATAGTGCCATTGTACAAAGGCAAAGGGGATAAGAGTGAGTGCTCAAATTACAGAGGTATAAGATTGTTGAGTATTCCTGGCAAATTGTATGGGAGGGTATTGATTGAGAGGGTGAAGGCATGTACAGAGCATCAGACTGGGGAAGAGCAGTGTGGTTTCAGAAGTGGTAGAGGATGTGTGGATCAGGTGTTTGCTTTGAAGAATGTATGTGAGAAATACTTAGAAAAGCAAATGGATTTGTATGTAGCATTTATGGATCAGGAGAAGGCATATGATAGAGTTGATAGAGATGCTCTGTGGAAGGTATTAAGAATATATGGTGTGGGAGGCAAGTTGTTAGAAGCAGTGAAAAGTTTTTATCGAGGATGTAAGGCATGTGTACGTGTAGGAAGAGAGGAAAGTGATTGGTTCTCAGTGAATGTAGGTTTGCGGCAGGGGTGTGTGATGTCTCCATGGTTGTTTAATTTGTTTATGGATGGGGTTGTTAGGGAGGTGAATGCAAGAGTTTTGGAAAGAGGGGCAAGGATGAAGTCTGTTGGGGATGAGAGAGCTTGGGAAGTGAGTCAGTTGTTGTTCGCTGATGATACAGCGCTGGTGGCTGATTCATGTGAGAAACTGCAGAAGCTGGTGATTGAGTTTGGTAAAGTGTGTGAAAGAAGAAAGTTAAGAGTAAATGTGAATAAGAGCAAGGTTATTAGGTACAGTAGGGTTGAGGGTCAAGTCAATTGGGAGGTGAGTTTGAATGGAGAAAAACTGGAGGAAGTGAAGTGTTTTAGATATCTGGGAGTGGATCTGGCAGCGGATGGAAACATGGAAGCGGAAGTGGATCATAGGGTGGGGGAGGGGGCGAAAATTCTGGGAGCCTTGAAGAATGTGTGGAAGTCGAGAACATTATCTCGGAAAGCAAAAATGGGTATGTTTGAAGGAATAGTGGTTCCAACAATGTTGTATGGTTGCGAGGCGTGGACTATGTATAGAGTTGTGCGCAGGAGGATGGATGTGCTGGAAATGAGATGTTTGAGGACAATGTGTGGTGTGAGGTGGTTTGATCGAGTAAGTAACGTAAGGGTAAGAGAGATGTGTGGAAATAAAAAGAGCGTGGTTGAGAGAGCAGAAGAGGGTGTTTTGAAATGGTTTGATCACATGGAGAGAATGAGTGAGGAAAGATTGACCAAGAGGATATATGTGTCGGAGGTGGAGGGGACGAGGAGAAGAGGGAGACCAAATTGGAGGTGGAAAGATGGAGTGAAAAAGATTTTGTGTGATCGGGGCCTGAACATGCAGGAGGGTGAAAGGAGGGCAAGGAATAGAGTGAATTGGAGCGATGTGGTATACCAGGGTTGACGTGCTGTCAGTGGATTGAATCAAGGCATGTGAAGCGTCTGGGGTAAACCATGGAAAGCTGTGTAGGTATGTATATTTGCGTGTGTGGACGTATGTATATACATGTGTATGGGGGTGGGTTGGGCCATTTCTTTCGTCTGTTTCCTTGCGCTACCTCGCGAACGTGGGAGACAGCGACAAAGTATAATAAAAAATATAAAAAAAATATTTATGGATCTGGAGAAGGCATATGATAGAGTTGATAGAGATGCTCTGTGGAAGATATTAAGAATATATGGTGTGGGAGGCAAGTTGTTAGAAGCAGTGAAAAGTTTTTATCAAGGATGTAAGGCATGTGTATGTGTAGGAAGAGAGGAAAGTGATTGGTTCTCAGTGAATGTAGGTTTGCGGCAGGGGTGTGTGATGTCTCCATGGTTGTTTAATTTGTTTATGGATGGGGTTGTTAGGGAGGTGAATGCAAGAGTTTTGGAAAGAGGGGCAAGTATGAAGTCTGTTGTGGATGAGAGAGCTTGGGAAGTGAGTCAGTTGTTGTTCGCTGATGATATAGCGCTGGTGGCTGATTCATGTGAGAAACTGCAGTAGCTGGTGACTGAGTTTGATAAAGTGTGTGAAAGAAGAAAGTTAAGAGTAAATGTGAATAAGAGCAAGGTTATTAGGTACAGTAGGGTTGAGGGTCAAGTCAATTGGGAGGTAAGTTTGAATGGAGAAAAACTGGAGGAAGTAAAGTGTTTTAGATATCTGGGAGTGGATCTGGCAGCGGATGGAACCATGGAAGCGGAAGTGGATCATAGGGTGGGGGAGGGGGCGAAAATCCTGGGAGCCTTGAAGAATGTGTGGAAGTCGAGAACATTATCTCGGAAAGCAAAAATGGGTATGTTTGAAGGAATAGTGGTTCTAACAATGTTGTATGGTTGCGAGGCGTGGGCTATGGATAGAGTTGTGCGCACGAGGGTGGGTGTGCTGGAAATGAGATGTTTGAGGACAGTGTGTGGTGTGAGGTGGTTTGATCGTGTAAGTAACGTAAGGGTAAGAGAGATGTGTGGAAATAAAAAGAGCGTGGTTGAGAGAGCAGAAGAGGGTGTTTTGAAATGGTTTGGGCTCATGGAGAGAATGAGTGAGGAAAGATTGACCAAGAGGATATATGTGTCGGAGGTGGAGGGAACAAGAAGTGGGAGACCAAATTGGAGGTGGAAAGATGGAGAGAAAAAGATTTTGTGTGATCGGGACCTGAACATGCAGGAGGGTGAAAGGAGGGCAAGGAATAGGGTGAATTGGATCGATGTGGTATACCGGGGTTGATGGGCTGTCAGTGGATTGAATCAGGGCATGTGAAGCGTCTGGGGTAAACCATGGAAAGCTGTGTAGGTATGTATATTTGCGTGTGTGGACGTGTATGTATATACATGTGTATGGGGGTGGGTTGGGCCATTTCTTTCGTCTGTTTCCTTGCGCTACCTCGCAAACGCGGGAGACAGTGAAAAGAAAAAAAAAAAAAAACGTATATGTGTATATGTGTATGTCTCTCTAGTAAAAAAAGCTACTCTCTTTGGTTCCCATTTCTCCCCTAACTCCACACTGGATAACTAATATTTTTGCAGGGAAGTAGTGCAAACAACTGGGAGATGTAAAAAAAGAAAGCAGCAGGAGGTGAAGAGAAAGGTGCAAGAGGTGAAAAAGAGTAAAAATGAAAGTTGAGGTGAGAGTATCATTAAGTTTTAGGGAGAAAAAAAGGTGTTTTGGAGGGAGGTAAACAAAGTGCATAAAACAAGAGAACAAATGGAAACATTGGTAAAGAAAGCAAATGGAGAGGCAATAAAATGTAGTGATGAAGTGAGAAGGGGATAGAGTGAGTATTTTGAGGGCCTGTTGAAGATGTCTGATGATAGAGTGGCAGATGTTGGGTGTTCCAGTTGGGGTGGTGTCCAAAGTGAGAGGGTCAGGGATTATGGTTCGGTAAAGAGAGAAGAGGTAGTGAAAGCTTTGTGCAAGATGAAAGCTGGCAAGGTGGTGGGTTTGGATGGTATTGCAGTGGAATTCATTAAAAAAAGGGGGTGACTGTTTTGTTGATTGGTTGATAATGATATTCAGTGTATGTATGGATCATGGTGAAGTGCCTGAGGATTGGCAGAATACATGCATAGTGCCTTTTTACAAAGGCAAAGGGGATAATGGTGAGTGTTTAAATTACAGAAGCATAAGTTTGTTGAGTATTCCTGGGAAATTATATGGGAGGGTATTGATTGAGAGGGTAAAGGCATGTACAGAGCATCAGATTGGGGAAGAGCAGTGTGGTTCCAGAAGTGGTAGAGGATGTGTGGATCAGGTGTTTGCTTTGAAGAATGTTGGAGAGATATACTTAGAAAAACAGAGGGATTTGTATAGAGCATTTATGGATCTGGAGAAGGAATATGATAGGGTTGATAGTGATGCTTTGTGGAAGGTTTACGAGTATATGCCATGGGAGGTAAGTTGCAAGAAGCAGTGAAAAGTTTTTACCAAGGATGTAAGGCATGTGCACAAGTAGGAGGAGAAGAAAGTGATTGGTTCCCAGTGAACGCATGGGTGCATGATGTCTCCATGTATGTTAAATTTGTTTATGGATGGGGTTGTTAAGGAGGTGAATGCAAGAGTTTTGGAAAGAGGGGCAAGTATGCAGTTTGTTCTGGATGAGACAGCTTGGGAAGTGAGTCAGTTACGCTGATGATACAGCACTGGTGCAGTCACCAGTGCTGTATCATCAGTGAGAAACTGCAGAAGCTGGTGACTGAGTTTGGTTAAGTGTGTGAAAGAAGAAAGTTGAGAGTAAATGTGAATAACAGCAACGTTATTAGGTTCAGCAGGGTTGAGGGACAAGTTAGTTGGGAGGTAAGTTTGAATGGAAGAAAACTGGAGGAAATGAAGTATTTCAGATATCTGGGAGTGGACTTAGCAGCAGATGGAACCATGGAAGCGGAAGTGAGTCACAGGGTGGGGAAGAATGTGTGGAAGGCAAGAACGTTATCTCGGAGAGCAAAAATGGGTATGTTTGAAGGAATGGTGGTTCCAACAATGTTATATGGTTGTGAGGCATGGGCTACAGATAGGGTTGTGCGGAGGTTGGATGTGTTGGAAAAGAAATGTTTGAGGACAATATGTGATTTGACTGAGTAAGTAATGAAAGGGTAAGAGAGATGTGTGGTAATAAAAAGAGTGTGGTTGAGAGAGCAGATGAGGATGTGTTGAAATGGTTTGGACACATGGAGAGAATGAGCGAGGAAAGATTGACAAAGAGGATATATGTGTCAGAGGTCCTTTTTTGTCTTTTCCTGGCATTACTCGTTTTGTTTTTTTTGGAGGGGGGTGTTTGCTCTTTCATGTGTGGCAAGGTGGTGATGAAAATGGATGAAGGGAGCACATATGAATATGTACATGTGTACATATGTATATGTATGTATTTGTTGAAATGTATATGTATGTATATCGAAAAGGATCACAATTTTGCTCATGATCAAGGATATTCCTGAGTCCACGGGGAAATGAAACACGATAAGTTCCCAAGTGCACTTCCATGTAATAATCACATCGTCAGGGGAGATACAAGAAAGAAATATAAGTCAGCTGATATACAATGAAGAGACGTAGCAAGGATGCCATCTGGTAAACAAGTGACTGTCCAAGGCAGACAACGAGCATATCATAAACTTATTACGTGGACATGAAGGGGAATTAGTTTACAAATCTTATCAACAATAAAGCTATCCAGTTTGTACAGATTTTCACTAATATTTAGGTTATAATTGCATTAAAAAGTAAAATATTCTTTCATAATTTCAATGCAATTTGGTTTAGGTATGTAGAAGATTTTCACTAATAATAAGGTTATAATTGCATTAAAAAGTAAAATATCCTTTCATAATTTCAATGCAATTTGGTTTAGGTATGTAGATGATGTTCTTTGTGTTTGGCCAACAAATGAAAATTTACTTGACAATTTAGTACCTTCCATCAAATCTACTGTAGAAAATGAAAATAATGGTATGTTTTCATTTTTAGATTGCATGATCCATAGGCAAGGAAACAAGTTTAAGTTTAGCATATACAGAAAACCTACCAATGTATGCTCATATGTCCATTATTACTCATCTCAACATGACAGAGTTAAATTATCATCATTTCAATCTATGTACCTTAGGGCATTACGTCTTTGTAGTCCACAGTTTATTAATAATGAGTATGAGAAGATATATTCTACTGGATCTATGTTAATGTACCCTAGATCTTTCATTGATAAATCCCTTAAGTTAGCAAAGAAATCATTTTATAGAGTTGAACCCAAACCTCCCATTTTAGTTCTATCTTTTAATAATAATTTTACTTTACTTCCCATGTTGCTTAAATCCTTTAATGTAAATGTTGCCTTCAGCAACAATAATACTATAAAGAATATCTTAATCAGGGACTCAACAGAAAATTCTCCCGGATGTATCTATAAAGTGCCATGTAGAAATTGTGATAAGTTTTACACTGGGCAGACTGGTAAGGATCTTTCTGTTAGACTTAAGCAACATAAATATAGTATAAGAACAGGAGGAGTGTTTACAGAAAAAGTGCTGACATGTGTGAGAGAAGTATGTGGCATGTAAGAGGTGGAAAGTTAAAAAGGATAGTGAACGGTTGGATGCCAGAGTAAAGTTGCTAATGAAAAAAAAGAAAAGAAAAGGGGGGTATATGGGTGGTACTTACAGGGAAAGGGTGCATATGACAGGAAGATGTATATGAGAAGGCAGCAAGAGGTCAGGAAGAAGGAATAAGGATTGAAAGAGATGGCAAACAAGAGATGGGGTGAGTGAGTATCAGGAAACTTCAGGTAGAATAAGATGTTTACGAAGGATGTTTATTGTGTGAGAACAACAAGCAATATTAGTGAAGAGGATGAATGGGGAAGTGGTAACTGGTAATGATGAGGTGAGCTGGGGATGGAGTGAGTATTTTGAAGGAATGCTGAATGTGTTTGATGACAGCATGGCAGATGCAGGGTGTTTGGGTTGGGGAGGTATGTACATTGATAGTCATGGGAAGTGGTTGGGTGAAAAGAGATGTGGTGAAAACCTTTTGTAAGGTGAAATGTGGGAAGGTGGGTGAGGTGGGTGGCACTGCAGTTCGACTTCTTAAGGAAGAGGGTGACTGTGCAGTTGAAATGGATAGTTATGAGTTTCAATGTATGGAATGGTGTCTGAGGAGTGGAGGAATGCATGTATAATGCCAGTGTATAAAGGTAACTACAAACGTCTGTGGAGTGTACCAAGAAAGACGTATGAAAGTGGTGAATATGATGGTTAAGGCATGTACAGAACATCAGATTTGGGGAGGAACAATGTGGTTTCAGAAGTGGGAGAGGATGCATGAAATGAACCAGGGTATTGAAGTGGCCACAGAAAACCATGGAAAGGTCTGTGAGGCCTTTTTGTGGATAGGGGGCTGTGGTTTCAGGGCACTACACATTACAGACAGAGAATGGATGTGAGCAAACAGGGCTTTCCTATGCCTGTTCTTGGCTGCATTCTGCTTTAAATTAAAGACTGAGTGTGGGAAATGGAGAAAGAGAAAGATGTGTATGTGGCAGTTATTGAGTTGGAGAAAGCATATAAAGGACTGATAGGGATGCCTAATGGAAGGTCTTACGTACATATGGTATGGGAGCTGCGAGAAGCAGAGTAGTTTTTACCATGTACAGGTCTGCAGCAGGTGGGTGTGATGTCAAAATGGCTGTTTAATTTAATTATGGATGGGTTGGTGAAGGAGGTATACGCAAGAGTCTTCGAGGAAGGTGTGAGTAAGTAGTCTGTAGGTGGTCTGGGCCTAGGAAGTGAGTCAGCTGTTGTTTGCTGATGACATAGCACTGGTGGCAGATTTGAATGAGAAACTGCAGAAGTTGGTCATTGAGTTTGGAAGAGTATGTGAAAGGAGGAAGTTGAGAGTAAATCTGAATAAAATCAAAATTATTAGGTTTAGCAGAGCATAGGAAAAGAAAGAAATGAGTCATAGGGTGAGTGAGGTGAATGTTCTGGGAACATTGAGGAATTTGTGAAGGTCATTATCTGGGAGGGCAAAAATGGATATGTTTGAAGGTACAGTAGACCCAAAAACGTATAGGATGTGAGGCAAGGGATATAAATAAGGATATGCAAAGGAGGGAGGATGGGTTGGAAATGACATGTATGAGGTCGGTATGTGGTGCAAGGTTGAATAAGTTACAAAAGAGTTAAGAGAAAGGTGTGGAAATAAGGACAGTGGCTAAGATATGCAGAGAATGTGCTAAAATTGTTAGAACATATGGAAAGAAAGAGGTAGAAGAGGTTGAAAAAGATGATATATATGTGTCAGAAGTGGATGGGACGAGGAGAAAGGGGAGAGAAAATTGGAGATGGATGGATGGAGTGAATAGGATTTTGAGAATGTGGCCTGAACATGCAGAAGGGTGAAAGGAATGCACATATCAAAATGAATTAGAATGTGGCCTGAACATGCAGAAGGGTGAAAAGCATGCACAGATCAGAATGAATCAGAGTGTAAAATGGTCAACATGCTGTGAATGAAACAAACAAGGGTATTGAAGTGGCTACAGAAAACCATGGAAAGGTCTGTGAGGCCTTTTTGTGGATAGGGGGCTGTGGTTTCAGTGCACTGCACATTACTGATAGAGAATGGATGTGAGCAAATGAGGCTTTCCTCTGTCTCTGTTCTTGGCTGCATTCTGTTAATGCAGAAAATAGTGAACAAGTATATAAAAAAGAAACATATCTGACTGCATATTACATACACAACTATTTGTTCAGCCTCTGTAGAACAGGTTCAACGTGAAGAGGAAGAAGATGAACGTGAATATCTCCTGCGTCTAGGGGGACTACGTGAACGTGACCGAGGAGATCTCCGACGTGGTGGAGTACGCCGGCGCATTGGTGGAGGTGATCGGCGGCGCATCCTGGGGAAAATAGTCATAAACTAGAACTAAAAAGAAATTGCCAAGTTATATAAATATCATGAGACAATTTCAGACTCATCATCAACATACTTTTTAAGGGCTTAGCATTACAAGGGTACTTACATGTTATACCTAGGAGGAGTCCGCCATCGTGGTAGCGGACCTCTCCGAGGAGGCATAGGAAGGGGAGAACGTCGACGAGGAGGAACCTGGCGAGGTATCAGCACAGGAGCAGCAGTGATCTCCTGACCATCTATTTGACCTCCATCCATGTGCTTCATAGCATTCTCTGCATCCTCTGGTTTCTCAAAGTCAATGTATCCATAACCTCGATTTAGTGAAGAATTAACTCGGCTGAAAAATATTAATGTCTGAGCCTTTACATTCAATATTAATATAACTTGTTCATACTTCATTACATACCTCAGTCCTCTGGCAATGAATCTATCTCTAAGCACAGTCCCTTAAAAAGCTATTGCTGTTTTTTCACACAAGCACAGGAAAGAACATTTATCAAATATATCTCTACCCTTCAATAACTGGAATGTGTGGGTTACATGATTAAATGAAAAATCTGGACAAAAATAAATATGCTTTTTAAGTATATGATGTGATGTCACCATGGTTGTTTAATGGTTTATGGATGGGATGGTGAGGGAGGCAAATGTGTGAGTCTTAGAGAGAGAGGCGAGTATGCAGTCAATAGGGGATGAAAGGCCTGAGAAGTGAGTCAACTGCTGTTTTTTGATGAAGCAGCACTAGTGGAAAATTCAAGAGAGAAACTGCATAAGTTGGTGACTGAGTTTGGAAGTTTGTGTGTGAAAGGAGGAAGTTGAGAGTAAATATGAGTAAAAGCAAAATCATTATGTTTAACAGGGGTGAGGAACACCTAAGTTGGGGGTATGAGTATCAACAGAGAAAAATAGGAGAAAGTGAAGCATTTTAGACCCTGGGAGTGGAAATGTCAACAAATGTAATGATGGAAGTTGAAGTGAGTCATAGGATGGGTTAGGGGGCAAAGGTTCTGGAAACACTGAAGAATGTGTGGAAAGAGAGACTGCTATCTGGGAAGGCAAAAATGGTTATGTTTAAAGGTATAGCTGTCCCAACAATATTACATAGATGTGAGGCATAGGCTACAGGTAAGGCTGTGTTGAGGGTGGATGCGATGGAAATGAAATGTTTGAGGACATTAAGTGGTGTAAGGTGGTTTGATTGAATAAGTAATGAAAGGGTAAGAGAGAGGTGTGATAATAAAAAAACTTAGTGTGGTTGAGAAAGCTGAAGAGGGTGTACTGAAATGGTCTGGACTTATGACAAGAATGAATGAGGAAAGGTTGACAAAGAGGATATATGTGTAAGAAGTGGAAGAAACAAGGAAAACAGGGAGACCAGATTGGAGATGGAAGGGTGAAGAGAAAAGGATATTGAGTGAGTAGGGCATGAACATGCAGGAGGGTGAAAGGCATGCACAGGATGAAATGAATTGGAATGACATGGTATACATGGGTTAACATGCTGTCACTGTACTAAACCAAGGTATGTGAAGTGTCTGGGGTAAATCAGGGAAAGGTCTGGTTGTGGTTATGGAGCTGTGGTATTATTGCATTACACAAGAGATAGAGAACAGATGGGAGTGGATGAGGCCCCCTTCATCTGTTCCTGGAGCTACCTCGCCAATGTGGGAAACTGTGATCAAGCATGAAAATAAAAGCACACACCATGGTAAAAAATCAAAGCGAAGTGACTTTGTCCCTGCCTCATTGAATTTCTGTCTCTACAAAACTGAGACTGTCACTCTTACTCATTTACATACATTCATATGGTATACAAATTGAGATCAATCACCTTAAGAAACAATAAAGGGAAATTAATGTCTGTTCCTCCCCTCTTTTTTGTGCGTGAAGTGAGTAAGCTTGGAAAAGAGACATCAAGTGTGAAATAACAGGGGAAACTGGGTGTAAACTTGACAAAGGTGAGAGTAAATGAAGCAAGAGAAAGTGAATGAGGAATGGGAGATATTTAGGAAAACAACTCTGGCATGTACAGCATAAATGTGTGGCATGAAGATGGGGAAATCAGCAGGTTAGAAAGGGTAGTGTAAGTGGTGGAATGATAAAGAAATTTACCAGAGGAAATGAAAAGAGAGGCACATAAGAGATACTAAGGAGAGAGGGAAAAGAGGTAAACATTAGATGTACAAAGAAAACAGCAGGTCAAAAATGGTAGAGTAATAGCAAGATGTAGTAGGTATGATGAATAGCTATGAAGTGGCAGGTTGGAACATTAAGTAGAAGCCTCTAAAATCACTGAACTAGAGTTGTACCATCGTCCTGAGTAAGGTGTGTTAAAGTGGTGCCCAGGACCATCTCACACTCACCATGCAAGGAATACTAGTCTTACCTTCTTTCTCATCAAAATGGGATTACCAGGCTAGTCCTGTCATCTCCTTACAAGCAAACCTCACTTATTTCTTCACATCAATTCTCTTGATAGTGGGTAGCAGGCAGGCAATGACCAGGAAGGTATATTATCAGTGCTGGGTATTGGGAGGGTTAGTGATGGCAGCAAAGTGAGCCAGCACTTCAGTGCTTGTCATATTACACTCCTCTGACTTAGGTAGCAGTCTTTTCTTTCCACCTCACCCACACATGGACTACTTGTATTCTGTCCACAAACATACAATCTCTCCTTGTTACACAAAACACTTGACAATACTTAACACATACAACTCATTTTTCATAACTCTAGACTTTCCTGTGGTGTGAACTACGCACTAGCCCTGCCTTTTGGCAAAATGGTAGAAGCAAAAGATACAAGTAGGTAGGAGCATTTATGCAAGAGGATTAGGTAGATACATGGGTAGAAGTAGTAGGTAGGAACATTAGGCAGAAGCATTATGTAAGAGTGGTCAGTAAGAACATTAGGTAGGAGCCCCTGCAAACAATGCACAAGAGTTGCCCTCTGTCAGTGGCCTGTTAAGAAAGAGGCATTAAAGGCTAAGCAGCAGCACTGGAGTTCACTACTTATAGAGACTCAATTGCTGTGGGGAACAGGCGTCAGAGATATAGGTTGACAGAAGTTTTCTTGTCATCTCCTGTCTGCATGATCGCTTTTTTTCCTTAGCTGACAGACCTTCCTATCACTATTCACTATACCATTATTTGTGGCCCCTCAAGTAATCTCTCTTCTGTTGAATATCATCTCTCTAGTACTTCTAATATCTTACATCTCTCTAAGGCCCAATCATCTAATGATGTTCTCACTGGCCCTTTTCCATATCCATCTATAAACTCCACTCACGATCCTGGCTCAAAAGTGGTCTGTGCTTATTCCAACATCAGCACACAACTCCAAAATCTCTTCACCATTTTAATTCACAACACTGAATACCCTATGTGTCCCAATCATACACTCAACTACCACACCACTCACATTTAAATCGCCCATCAATAATATGTGGCCTCTTCAACTGGTCCCAAAACACTTCCTTCTCATGATATTTCTCTTCATGCCCAGGTGCATAGGCACTAATAATCACCTATCTCTCATCAAACACTCATTTTTACCCACATCACTCTAGAATTTACTTTCTTACACTCTATCACACACTTCCACAAATCCTGCTTTGGGAGAAGTGCTACTCCTTACTTAGCTCTTGTCCTCTCACTAATGCCTGGCTTTACTTCTAAGACATTTCCAAACCATTCTTTCCCTTTACCAGTGAACTTTGTTTCTCTCAGAGCCAGAATAACCAGGTTTCTTTTCTCAAACATACTATCTATCAATCCGCTCTTTTCATCTTGGTTACATCCATACACATTTAAATACTCCAATCTGAGCCTTCAAGGAGGATGAGCACTGCATAGCTGGCTCTTTTTTCTGTTCCTTCTTTTAGAAACTGAAATAGAAGAAGAATGGGTTTCCAGCCATCTACTCATGAACCTTTGGTTAATTTCTATAACACACAGGAAATACAGAGGTAAAATTTTCTCCTCTACTCCAGGTATTTTAACCCTATGGCAGGTGTGTGTGATGGGGTGGTTAGGGAGGTAAATGCAAGAGTTTTGGAGAAAGGGGCAAGTATGCAGTCTGTTGGGGATGAGAGAGCCTGGGAAGTGAGTCAGTTGTTGTACACTGATGATACAGCACTAGACTGGTGGCTGATTCGAGTGAGAAACTGCAGAAGTTGGTGACTGAGTTTGGAAATGTGTGAGAAAGGAGAAAGTCGAGAGGAAATGTGAATAACAAGGTTATAAAGTTCAGCAGGGTTGAGGGACAAGTTATTGGGATGTGAGTTTGAAAGGAGAAAAATTGGAAGTAAAGTGTTTTAGATATCTGGGAGTGGACTTAACAGCGAAAGGGACCATGGGAGTGGAAGTGAGTCATAGGGCGGGGGTGGGGGCAAAGGTTCTGGGAGTGATGAAGAATGTGTGGAAAGAGAGAACATTATCTCAGAGCAAAAATGGGTATGTCTGAAGGAATAGTAGTTCCAACAATATCATACGGTTGCAAGGCATGGGCTATTGATATAATTGTATGGAGGAAGGTGAATGGGTTGGAAATGAAATGTCTGAGGCCAATATGTGGAGTGAGGGGGTAATGAAAGTAGGTAATGAAAGGGTAAGGGAGATGTGTAGTAATAAAAAAGAGTGTGGTTGAGGGAGAAGAGGGTGCATTGAATTGGTTTGGACATAAGGAGAGAATGAAAGAGGAAAGGTTGACAAAGAGGATATATGCATCTGAGGTGGAGGGTATGAGGAAAAGTGAGAGACCAAACTCCAGGTGGAAGGATGGAGTTAAAAAAGACTTTAAGCAATCAGGGCCTGAACATGCAGGAGAGTGAGAGGTGTGCAAGGAAAAGAGTGAATTGGAACAATGTGGGATACCGGGGTCAACATTCTATCAATGGACTGAACCAAGGGATGTAAAAAGTGCAGGGTAAACCATGGAAAGGTCTGTGGAGCTTGGATGTGGATAAGGAGTCACATACATACATGTCCACACACGCACATATACATATTTATACATTTCAATGTATACATACATATACATAAACAGATATATACATATATACACAGGTACATATTCATACTTGCTGCCTTCATCCATTCCCCTCGCCACCCCACCACACATGAAATGGCACCCCCCCCCTCCCAAGTGTGTGAGGTAGTACTAGGAAAAGACAACAAAGGACACATTCATTCACAGTCTGTATCTAGCTGTGATGTGTAATGCACAGAAACTTCAGCTCCCTTTCCACATCCAAGCCCCACAAAACTTTCCATGGTTTACCCCAGATGCTTCACATGCCCTGGTTCAATCCATTGACAGCATGTCCACCCCGGTATACCACATAATTCCAATTCATTCTATTCTTTGCATGCCTTTCACTCTCCTGTATGTTCAGGCCCCAATTGCTCAAGATCTTTTTCACTCCAACCTTCCACCTCCAATTTGGTCTCCCATTTCTCCTTGTTCCCTCCACCTCTGACACATATATCCTCTTCGTCAATCTTTCCTCATTCATTCCCTCCATATGACCAAATCATTTCAATACATCCTCATCTGCTCTCTCAACCACACTCTTTTCATTAACACGCATCTCTCTTACTCTTTCATTACTTACTTGATCAAACTACCTCACACCACATATTGTACGTATATGTATATATTATATTATTATTATTATACTTTGTCGCTGTCTCCCGCGTTTGCGAGGTAGCGCAAGGAAACAGACGAAAGAAATGGCCCAACCCCCCCCCCCCATACACATGTATATACATACGTCCACACACGCAAATATACATACCTACACAACTTTCCATGATTTACCCCAGATGCTTCACATGCCTTGATTCAATCCACTGACAGCACGTCAACCCCGGTATACCACATCGCTCCAATTCACTCTATTCCTTGCCCTCCTTTCACCCTCCTGCATGTTCAGGCCCCGATCACACAAAATCTTTTTCACTCCATCTTTCCACCTCCAATTTGGTCTCCCTCTTCTCCTCGTTCCCTCCACCTCCGACACATATATCCTCTTGGTCAATCTTTCCTCACTCATTCTCTCCATGTGCCCAAACCACTTCAAAACACCCTCTTCTGCTCTCTCAACCACGCTCTTTTTATTTCCACACATCTCTCTTACCCTTACGTTACTCACTCGATCAAACCACCTCACACCACACATTGTCCTCAAACATCTCATTTCCAGCACATCCATCCTCCTGCGCACAACTCTATCCATAGCCCACGCCTCGCAACCATACAACATTGTTGGAACCACTATTCCTTCAAACATACCCATTTTTGCTTTCCGAGATAATGTTCTCGACTTCCACACATTTTTCAAGGCCCCCAGAATTTTCGCCCCCTCCCCCACCCTATGATCCACTTCCGCTTCCATGGTTCCATCCGCTGCCAGATCCACTCCCAGATATCTAAAACACTTCACTTCCTCCACTTTTTCTCCATTCAAACTCACCTCCCAATTGACTTGACCCTCAACCCTACTGTACCTAATAACCTTGCTCTTATTCACATTTACTCTTAACTTTCTTCTTCCACACACTTTACCAAACTCAGTCACCA
This sequence comes from Panulirus ornatus, assembly GCF_036320965.1. Lineage (NCBI taxonomy): Eukaryota > Metazoa > Arthropoda > Malacostraca > Decapoda > Palinuridae > Panulirus > Panulirus ornatus. The sequence continues at coordinate 21,401,038 of NC_092264.1, forward strand.
GCTTCTGCAGTTTCTCACATGAATCAGCCACCAGCGCTGTATCATCAGCGAACAACAACTGACTCACTTCCCAAGCTCTCTCATCCCCAACAGACTTCATACTTGCCCCTCTTTCCAAAACTCTTGCATTTACCTCCCTAACAACCCCATCCATAAACAAATTAAACAACCATGAAGACATCACACACCCCTGCCGCAAACCTACATTCACTGAGAACCAATCACTTTCCTCTCTTCCTACACGTACACATGCCTTACATCCTCGATAAAAACTTTTCACTGCTTCTAACAACTTTCCTCCCACACCATATATTCTTAATACCTTCCACAGAGCATCTCTATCAACTCTATCATATGCCTTCTCCAGATCCATAAATGCTACATACAAATCCATTTGCTTTTCTAAGTATTTCTCACATACATTCTTCAAAGCAAACACCTGATCCACACATCCTCTACCACTTCTGAAACCACACTGCTCTTCCCCAATCTGATGCTCTGTACATGCCTTCACCCTCTCAATCAATACCCTCCCATATAATTTACCAGGAATACTCAACAAACTTATACCTCTGTAATTTGAGCACTCACTCTTATCCCCTTTGCCTTTGTACAATGGCACTATGCACGCATTCCGCCAATCCTCAGGCACATCACCATGAGTCATACATACATTAAATAACCTTACCAACCAGTCAACAATACAGTCACCCCCTTTTTTAATAAATTCCACTGCAATACCATCCAAACCTGCTGCCTTGCCGGCTTTCATCTTCCGCAAAGCTTTCACTACCTCTTCTCTGTTTACCAAATCATTTTCCCTAACCCTCTCACTTTGCACACCACCTCGACCAAAACACCCTATATCTGCCACTCTATCATCAAACACATTCAACAAACCTTCAAAATACTCACTCCATCTCCTTCTCACATCACCACTACTTGTTATCACCTCCCCATTTGCGCCCTTCACTGAAGTTCCCATTTGCTCCCTTGTCTTACGCACTTTATTTACCTCCTTCCAGAACATCTTTTTATTCTCCCTAAAATTTAATGATACTCTCTCACCCCAACTCTCATTTGCCCTTTTTTTCACCTCTTGCACCTTTCTCTTGACCTCCTGTCTCTTTCTTTTATACATCTCTCACTCAATTGCATTTTTTCCCTTGCTGCAAAAATCGTCCAAATGCCTCTCTCTTCTCTTTCACTAATACTCTTACTTCTTCATCCCACCACTCACTACCCTTTCTAATCAACCCACCTCCCACTCTTCTCATGCCACAAGCATCTTTTGCGCAATCCATCACTGATTCCCTAAATACATCCCATTCCTCCCCCACTCCCCTTACTTCCATTGTTCTCACCTTTTTCCATTCTGTACTCAGTCTCTCCTGGTACTTCCTCACACAAGTCTCCTTCCCAAGCTCACTTACTCTCACCACCCTCTTCACCCCAACATTCACTCTTCTTTTCTGAAAACCCATATGTGTGTATATGAGTGGATGGGTTTTTCTTTGTTTTCTGGTGCTACTTCACTGATGTGGGAAACAGCGATCAAGTATAATAATGATAATAATAAAAAAATATTTTCTTTTTTATCATTTTGCTTTGTTGCTGTCTCCCGCATTTGCGAGGTAGTGCAAGGAAACAGACGAAAGAAATGGCCCAACCCACCCCCCTACACATGTATATACATACACGTCCACACACGCAAATATACATACCCATACATCTCAATGTACACATAAGTATACAGACACATACATATGTACACAGACACATACATATATACACATGCACACAATTCACACTGTCTACCTTTATTCATTCCCATCGCCACCTCGCCACACATGCAATAACATCCCCCTCCCCCCTCATGTGTGCGAGGTAGCGCTAGGAAAAGAAAACAAGGGCCCCATTCGTTTACAACGAGTCTCTAGCTGTCATGCAATAATGCCCGAAACCACAGCTCCCTTTCCACATCCAGGCCCCACACAACTTTCCATGGTTTACCCCAGACACTTCACATGCCCTGATTCAATCCACTGACAGCACGTCCACCCCGGTATACCACATCGATCCAATTCACTCTATTCCTTGCCCGCCTTTCACCCTCATGCATGTTCAGGCCCCGATCACATAAAATCTTTTTCACTCCATCTTTCCTCCTCCAATTTGGTCTCCCACTTCTCCTTGTTCCCTCCACTTCTGATACATATATCCTCTTTGTCAATCTTTCCTCATTCATTCTCTCCATATGACTAAATCATTTCAATACACCCTCTTCTGCTCTCTCAACCACACTCTTTTCATTACCACACATCTCTCTTACTCTTTCATTACTTACTCGATCAAACCATCTCACACCACATATTGTATGTATATGTATATATGTGTGTATATGAGTGGATGGGTTTTTCTTTGTTTTCTGGTGCTACCTCACTGATGTGGGAAACAGCGATCAAGTATAATAATGATAATAAAAAAATATTTTTTTTCATTATTTTGCTTTGTCGCTGTATCCCGCGTTTGCGAGGTAGCACAAGGAAACAGACGAAAGAAATGGCCCAACCCACCCCCCTACACATGTATATACATACATGTCCACACACGCAAATATACATACCCATACATCTCAATGTACACATATATATACACACACAGACACATACATATGTACATATGCACACAATTCACACTGTCTGCCTTTATTCTTTCCCATCGCCACCTCACCACACATGGAATAACATCCCCCTTCCCCCTCATGTGTGTGAGGTAGCGCTAGGCCCCATTCGTTTACAACGAGTCTCTAGCTGTCATGCAATAATGCCCGAAACCACAGCTCCCTTTCCACATCCAGGCCCCACACAACTTTCCATGGTTTACCCCAGACACTTCACATGCCCTGATTCAATCCACTGACAGCACGTCCACCCCGGTATACCACATCGATCCAATTCACTCTATTCCTTGCCCGCCTTTCACCCTCATGCACGTTCAGGCCCCGATCACATAAAATCTTTTTCACTCCATCTTTCCTCCTCCAATTTGGTCTCCCACTTCTCCTCGTCCCCTCCACTTCTGATACATATATCCTCTTTGTCAATCTTTCCTCATTCATTCTCTCCATATGACTAAATCATTTCAATACACCCTCTTCTGCTCTCTCAACCACACTCTTTTCATTACCACACATCTCTCTTACTCTTTCATTACTTACTCGATCAAACCATCTCACACCACATATTGTATGTATATGTATATATGTGTGTATATGAGTGGATGGGTTTTTCTTTGTTTTCTGGTGCTACCTCACTGATGTGGGAAACAGCGATCAAGTATAATAATGATAATAAAAAAATATTTTTTTTTCATTATTTTGCTTTGTCGCTGTCTCCCGCGTTTGCGAGGTAGCACAAGGAAACAGACGAAAGAAATGGCCCAACCCACCCCCCTACACATGTATATACATACATGTCCACACACGCAAATATACATACCCATGCATCTCAATGTACACATATATATACACACACAGACACATACATATGTACATATGCACACAATTCACACTGTCTGCCTTTATTCTTTCCCATCACCACCTCACCACACATGGAATAACATCCCCCTTCCCCCTCATGTGTGTGAGGTAGCGCTAGGCCCCATTCGTTTACAACGAGTCTCTAGCTGTCATGCAATAATGCCCGAAACCACAGCTCCCTTTCCACATCCAGGCCCCACACAACTTTCCATGGTTTACCCCAGACACTTCACATGCCCTGATTCAATCCACTGACAGCACGTCCACCCCGGTATACCACATCGATCCAATTCACTCTATTCCTTGCCCGCCTTTCACCCTCATGCATGTTCAGGCCCCGATCACATAAAATCTTTTTCACTCCATCTTTCCTCCTCCAATTTGGTCTCCCACTTCTCCTCGTCCCCTCCACTTCTGATACATATATCCTCTTTGTCAATCTTTCCTCATTCATTCTCTCCATATGACTAAATCATTTCAATACACCCTCTTCTGCTCTCTCAACCAAACTCTTTTCATTACCACACATCTCTCTTACTCTTTCATTACTTACTCGATCAAACCATCTCACACCACATATTGTATGTATATGTATATATGTGTGTATATGAGTGGATGGGTTTTTCTTTGTTTTCTGGTGCTACCTCACTGATGTGGGAAACAACGATCAAGTATAATAATGATAATAAAAAAATAATATTTTTTTTCATTATTTTGCTTTGTCGCTGTCTCCCGCGTTTGCGGGGTAGCACAAGGAAACAGACGAAAGAAATGGCCCAACCCACCCCCCTACACATGTATATACATACATGTCTACACACGCAAATATACATACCCATACATCTCAATGTACACATATATATACACACACAGACACATACATATATACATATGCACACAATTCACACTGTCTGCCTTTATTCTTTCCCATCGCCACCTCACCACACATGGAATAACATCCCCCTTCCCCCTCATGTGTGTGAGGTAGTGCTAGGAAAAGACAACAAGGGCCACATTTGTTCACAGTCTCTAGCTGTCATGCAATAATGCCCGAAACCACAGCTCCCTTTCCACATCCAGGCCCCACACAACTTTCCATGGTTTGCCCCAGATGCTTCACATGCCCACGTCAACCCCAGTATACCACATCGATCCAATTCACTCTATTCCTTGCCCGCCTTTCACCCTCCTGCATATTCAGGCCCCGATCACTCAAAATCTTTATCACTCCATCTTTCCTCCTCCAATTTGGTCTCCCACTTCTCCTCGTTCCCTCCACCTCCGACACATATATCCTCTTTGTTAATCTTTCCTCACTCATTCTCTCAATGTGCCCAAACCATTTCAAAACACCCTCTTCTGCTCTCTCAACCATGTTCTTTTTATTTCTACACATCTCTCTTACCCTTACATTACTTACTCGATCAAACCACCTCACACCACACATTGTCCTCAAACATCTCATTTCCAGCACATCCACCCTCCTGCGCACAACTCTATCCATAGCCCATGCCTCACAACCATACAACATTGTTGGAACCACTATTCCTTCAAACATACCCATTTTTGCTTTCCGAGATAATGTTCTTGACTTCCACACATTCCTCAAGGCTCCCAGGATTTTTGCCCCCTCACCCACCCTATGATTCACTTCCGCTTCCATGGTTCCATCCGCTGCCAGATCCACCCCCAGATATCTAAAACACTTTACTTCCTCCAGTTTTTCTCCATTCAAACTTACCTCCCAATTGACTTGACCCTCAACCCTACTGTTCCTAATAACTTTGCTCTTATTCACATTTACTTTTAACTTTCTTCTTTCACACACTTTACCAAACTCAGTCACCAGCTTCTGAGTTTCTCACATGAATCAGCCACCAGCGCTGTATCATCAGCGAACAACAACTGACTCACTTCCCAAGCTCTCTCATCCCCAACAGACTTTATACTTGCCCCCTTTCCAAAACTCTTGCATTCACCTCCCTAACAACCCCATCCATAAACAAATTAAACAACCATGGAGACATCACACACCCCTGCAGCAAACCTACATTCACTGAGAACCAATCACTTTTCTCTCTTCTTACACGTACACATGCCTTACATCCTCGATAAAAACTTTTCACTGCTTCTAACAACTTGCCTCCCACACCATATATTCTTAATACCTTCCACAGAGCATCTCTATCAACTCTATCATATGCCTTCTCCAGATCCATAAATGCTACATACAAATCCATTTGCTTTTCTAAGTATTTCTCACACACATTCTTCAAAGCAAACACCTGATCCACAAATCCTCTACCACTTCTGAAACCACACTGCTCTTCCCCAATCTGATGCTCTGTACATGCCTTCACCCTCTCAATCAATACCCTCCCATATAATTTACCCGGAATACTCAACAAACTTATACCTCTGTAATTTGAGCACTCACTCTTATCCCCTTAGCCTTTGTACAATGGCACTATGTATGCATTCCGCCAATCCTCAGGCACCTCACCATGAGTCATACATACATTAAATAACCTTACCAACCAGTCAACAATATAGTCACCCCCTTTTTTAATAAATTCCACTGCAATACCATCCAAACCTGCTGCCTTGCCGGCTTTCATCTTCCGCAAAGCTTTTACTACCTCTTCTCTGTTTACCAAATCATTATATATCATAATATATCTCAATGTTAAGAAATACTGTCATCAAGGATGCATTTCCATTTATGCAGTGGCATAATGACCCCACAGAGAGCTGTCTCACTTACCATGCCATTTTCCAGTTATGTATCCTATGTGCTAATCAGGGTATTATTGCTCCAATAACTGCACTAATCTGTTTACCTTCCCTTTCCTAATATAGCAGCAAACCACTTCATTAAAATATTCTATCTCTAAATAAAAGAAATCTTAATATCACCTGTTACATCCACTTTAAATATGTCTCTGTAAACATCCACAAATTGATCAAAGTTACTGAAACTTACATATCATACATTGGGAGGTTCACACTCTTTACTGTTCCATAAACGGTGAAGATTTCAAGAAGATGGTCTCTATTAACATTACGGGTTAGACGACCAACATGGATTCTTGTGGGTCTTGGAGTGGGTGAACGAGGCTTTCTCCTGGGACGGGGGGATCCTGACCTGTGAAACAATACTAATGAATGATCTGCAGTGGACAAGGAAGATTACAAAGATGCAGCTGAATTCAAGCATCTACAAAAATGGATTTCAACACCTCAAATTACACAGTGCATACAGCAAATATGTAATTGGTTTGTGCAAAAATTATCTGAAATTTTCAGAACAAGTGTCCAAATGGGAGGAACAGTGAAGGGACCCATTTGGGGAAGTAATAACATGCAAAGAAAAGATGAAAATTGGTTAGATTATTTTGAAGGGTTTTTGGATGTTAAATGATAGGGTGGCAGATACGGCATCATTACCTATTTGTACTGTACATGGGTGGAGAATTACACTCACATGGATACATATATGGAACTTTCTCTACTATCATATAATTTCTTAAATTTATGTATGCTGTTTACATAAACCATATCTTCTGTCAATGAATTCCATTCAACCATCACTCATACTTCCTTCCATCCATTTAACAGATTTCTTGCTTCTACTTATTCATCTGTATCTCTAATGCCCATTCCCTCTGAGAAATCCCATCAAAGGGGTGACCATAGCAAAAGTCTCCATTTATCCCAGTCCTTACACATCTCCCTTGCACACACCATTCCGGCA